>NC_068356.1:72681847-72879221 GCF_020536995.1 Dreissena polymorpha
GAATGTGCATCATCGCATCGCCTGCCAAAAAAGGGAGCAAAAGGGAAACTACCTGATGCACTTGAATACCAGGTTTTACCCTGCACAAGCTGGCCAACATGAGGAGAACAGGAGTGGGAAAACCGCCCCCTCACCTTGACCAAGAAAAGCTGGATTTGTTTAGAGGTAAAACTATACAGGGTACTGGTTATTGCATTTTAAAGGTGTACACACTTCCGACCAGTCCACACAGCCAAATGAGACCACGTATCTTGGTACATTTTCAAACAGTATTTTCTACCAAACGTATTTATTTATGAAAAGCGTTAAGTCACCTGTGATCAGGGGATTAAAATTGCAAAAATAAACAACCAAAAACTACAAGCAAACAAACTAGTTTTGATTTAAATTTATAATTTTTAAAGCAACGAGATTACCATAACAGCAATATTCAACACTTACATTATAAAATATCTTTCAGGACCTGATCAAATGAGATCATGCACGAGAGGCACCGCGCAAAGGCCATGGCACTATAATAGTTGCAAAGAAGTTTGACCGACTGGTGGCAGACGTGGAGAGAAAGATGAGAGCCGCACTCCGCCGCCTCAAAGAAATGACAGGCCATGATTGATTCTCATCTTTTTTATGTATATAGATGTTTCTGTGTATATACTGTACATGTTATTTATTAGAATGCTACTATGTTTTGTTTATTTATAATCTAATTATGAATATTTATTTCATCAAATTGTCATTGATATTTAATTACTCATGTATGTTAACAAATGTTGGTGTACATTAAAGTATAAAATTGAATTATCTTGTAATTATTTGAAATACACAAATATATTTGTGTATAATAATTGGTTTTTATTGCGTATCTGAATTAAAAAAAACAACACTTTTAACAGCATATAATTGAATCAACTGTTAAGGCAAAATATGCAACTTTAACGCACATGTGTGCTTTTTGTGAGTGCGTTTTTGACTGTCATTCATGTGCGTACATTGTGCGTTTTATGTGGGTTAAAACTGCGCTTTAAACCGAGTTAAATGTGCGCTTTTTATAAGTCGTTACCTATAAAAAAACGCACATTAAGCTCGCTTAAGCACATTTTCAACCCCTAGAAAAGCGCACATTTAACACACATGTGCGCTATTATGTGGGTTATAACTGCACTTAAAGTGAGTTAAATGTGCGCTTTTTAAAATAAAAAAGCGCACATTTAACTCGCTGAAAAGCACAGTTTTAACCCACTTAAAAGCGCACATTTTACACACATAAATGGCAGTAAAAAACGCACTTATTAAAAGCGCACGTTTAACGCACATAAACGTGCACATTTCACACACATGTTTGTTTTTTATGTTGGTTATAACTGCGCTTAAAGTGAGTTAAATGTTCGCTTTTTAAATAAAAAAGCGCATTTAACTCGCGAAAAGCGCTGTTTTAACCCACTTAAAAGCGCACATTTTACACACATAAATGGCAGTCAAAAACGCACTTATAAAAGCGCACGTTTAACCCACATAAAAGCGCACATTTACCCACAAAAATCGCACAGTCTCTTGTTTGTTTGTTTTTGTTAAAAACTCACTCGGTAAGAAAGAGCGCACATAAAACGCAGTGCCAATACCGCCACGTTTAACACACGCAAAACGTACTTAAAACGTACATTTCACACACTTTTTTGAGAAGGGCAGTCTATAAAGGAAAGGCTATACGTACAGAGCCGTACGACTAGCCAATAGACTGGCCGTTCGGGGCCATACGGCTAGCCTATTGGCTAGTCGTACGGGGCCGTAGGGCTAGCCACTGCAATTATTAAATGATTCAACTTTTTTCAAACGCGAATACTGTTAACACCCAATTTAGGTTTATAGTCTTCAAATTACAAAAGATCCCTAATTATGAATACCAGTAATAATTTTATAGTACCATATGTATATGGTATGTATTTTTAAGTCTAAGTTGCATTAGTCAATTACTACAAAAATGAAAAACAAGTAATGTGTTTGTCAGAAACACAATGCCCCCCACTGCGTCGTTTCGAAGCCATATATTTTGACCTTTGACATTAAGGAAACCCTGACCTTGACCTTTCACCACTCAAAATGTGCAGCTCCATGAAATACATGTATGCATGCCAAATATCAAGTAGCTATCTTCAATATTGCAAAAGTTATGGGACGGACGGAGAGACTGACTGACTGACAGTTCAAAGTAGTGCTATATGCCACTGCCACCCTCCCGGGAGCATAAAAACAACAAAAGTAATACAATTTATCAAAAACGCAAAACACACAAGGGATATTAAATATTAATAAACTTACCATTTGTGTTGTTCAATTGTATATAGTAAATCCCTGTTGATGGCATTTTCTTTAATACACAATTATATATACACTCCAACTGTTCGTTGGCTATAAATCAGCTAATGTTCAGGCCTTGCTTTCATTGTCATAAAACAAAAGGAAAAAAAATGCTGCATTGAATACCTTTAGCTTTATGGCTGGTCTCAAGACATGTCTTGGTGTCAGTGCAGACTTCATTTTGTATTTGTAGCACCTTGAATCTTACTTTTCTGTAATGAAGTATGAAATACATGAAATCATATTATACTATTTTGTTCTCGAACAATTATTATACGTTATATATAAAGTATGAATAATATCAAGAAGGAACATTATAATTGTCATGCAAAACTGTTCAGGGCTTGATGTTCAACTGATAACTAACTTGACTAGCCAGGCAAGTACTTTGAAAATCTACTTGCCCGGAACTGCCTGACCAGACGACTAGGTTTTAAAATAACTTGCCGGCACCAAAACGTTATAGGACAACCATTAATGTTGAGCCCTGCTGAAGTTGAGAAAATATATAGTACAGATAAAAACTTGTAAGAAAGCCATATATTGTTCGTTGATCATTGGCATTTATGATATTTCATAAATTAATGAGAGCCACTCTGGACCATTAATATTGATAAAATTACTCAAATGTTTGTGGGTATCTGATAACAAAAATAAGGTTTAAACAAACTAATTAAGATGTGCAGCAGTAAAACAGATTTCACGTATCTACCAATAAAGTTAAAGCGTAAAAAGAATGTTAAAGTATTAAACAATAATTATAGACAGTCATCGAAGAAGAAACATGATTGGTCGTAAACATAAATTGATAGGGTAAATCCGTGAAAACTCTGACAAAACTCTATATCCCAAAGTTATTGTATCATAATATAGAATGTACCATCAGTCGTGTTGGAGATTACTTCCTCTTATTAAGCCAAATGAACGCAGTTTCGAATTTTGGTGCTATCGATGATGTTATGTGAAAACAACGCGATATACATAATGATATTGTTACTTTATGCGAATCCCCATGACTCGGACAGAGTTGTCAAAACTTGGACACACTGTAGCTAAAACTCGGGCAGTTATTTTTGTGTAGTTTAATATCGGACTGAAAATCAGTAATTCAACCAACCTTCATACATGTATTTAGTTTTTTACAATAATATTTCATAATGCTTAACAAACTTAAAAGCAGAGGCCATCGTAGACCGCATGATTCGCTCATTTTTTTTCAAAGATCCCTCACACTTTCATGATGTGTGCACTTCATAGTTTTGTTAACTGTTTAATCTGATAACAAATTAAGCATCGCAAATTGTTGACAGAAACACCAATACGTGTTAGGTAAGTCAAAATTAGTCCAGCAATTTACATGAAAAACTGCATTAACTAGTACAGCACACGTAAAATACTGCTACATTCAAATTAATTAATTTTCCCTGCTTCTACACCAAAGCCGAAAGCCAAATATGATAAGCAGTGATGACGAAGACGATAATGATGATTAAAACCACGTTTTTGATCATCTAAATGAACAATTATTAGTGCGAATAAGTGTTTACCAAAATGTGCGCACTTTTAATAAAGCTTTCAATTACGTAGCTATTCACTGAGGGTGCAACCTCCTCCCTTTGAGCACTGCCTTAGTTTGCTGCGTTTTTTGCTGTCTAAGTAAAAATGATAATTTTGATTATTTTAGAGCTTTGCGTATAAAAAAAGTATTTGGCTACTTCAGACTGCAAACGACCTTAACCCCTCCCAGGCGATTGACAGAGAAACTCTTATTTCTTTTAAATGTATCACCAAAAACCATTATCTTAAGTGTTGTTTTTATATTTGTCTTAAGTGTTCAGGTGCAACAAATTTGTTAAGAACTAAATTCAAATCATAATCTTCGTTGGCAAATAATAAATACTCGTCAGCATACAGAATCACAACTTATATAAGATGCATATTTAAATTTTAATCAAATAAATTAACACTAAGATTGTTATTTGAAAATAAGCACTTTTTTACATCATTAAAGTAAAGAATAATAAGGATGGTGAACGACACCTCTTGAACATGCGAAGTACTCTGAATATGTATTATTTACTAAAATGCATGATGTTATACCATCAAACATAATTTAAGAGGAGCGCTGTATCGTCGGTTGAGGCTGCGATGAACCAATATGTTGGGTCGTTCCATGTTGGAGGTCTTGGAGTTCCCTGCGAGATGCGTTTGGGCGAGGATTCCTCTTTCGGGATGGTGACGGCGATTATTGCTTCCGCGGTATCCTGTGCTCAAGATAATTGTCTTGGATAATTTTGGCTGGATATACAATGCTCACCTTGCTGTTCTGATATTATTGGCGTGGGCGCTTGTATTGTGGCCATAATTATTTACGTGCATCAACAATATCGCGTGGATAGTCTCTGTTTATATGAACATGTGTACCACGGAGCTTTCTAGCATTCGAGAGGTAATGCTCAGCGTCACGAAAGCCTAAACAGTAAACAATGTCGAGTCTTAAAGCTCCGTGCCTCCATTGTCTCAGCCTGTGTGATTGAGGGACAGAAGGACAGGGGTTAATCTCAAGCTTCTCTCTCAAGATATTTGATATTGTGTTGAGACAATTTTCGTCAATTTCTTCCGGGATAACACTTATTTCGGCGGCATCTAACTTCAAGACCATCTGATTTATACTCCAGCAACTTTTTTCGCCGATCATGCTCAGGCATTGTTGATTCAATTGTGTTAACGTTGTTTTGTATGTTCAGACAACTGTTAACCTTATTAGATATACCTTACATCTCATGGGACATCATGGGCAGCTTTTCATCAAGGGAGAGAATCTCGTTGTTTGAAAATTTTTAACACAGTTCGTACTCACAATTGCCGCCTGTGTTTGCCCGAGGATTGGCATACACAACAAACATACGTAGACGCAGGTCAAAAACATGATGACATAACTATGTAAGTATGATGCGGCGCTAAACCCGTGATTTTCGAATATAACATCACATACAATATGATACCACTACGAAAAGCTAAAAATAAAAATAAATAAGTCATTGACAAATACAGTTATCTACACATTATTTCATGGATGAAGTCGTGTGTGTTTAAAAAATGTGACTTAAGGTTCAACATCAACTGAAAAGCACTGTAAAGCGTGTGCATGTCCATATAAAGCAAATAGTATGATAAATTAATGTGATAAGTGTTTGTTTACACCCAATAATCTCATCATAATTTCCGTTGACGCTCAGTGTATGGCTACCAGCAGAAAACGAAGATTATCATTTGTAAAATATATTAGAATACTATGAATAATTTTTTCTTGCACGACAAGAGTTGTACCTAGACTATTCGGTTACTCCTACGCTGTGATAGTGTAATGTACATTTTATAACACCTTGTCGACTGAAATGATGAGTACGAAGACATATTTAATGGCAAAAATCTGTATTGGGTACATAGGTATATGCAAACTTAAATCAGAATATCTTTATAACAACAAATTATGTAGAAATACCAATCAACTACATTTTCTTCGTTTTACCATTTACTTAATTTAATTTAAATAAGTGTGATATCACAGGCAATGTTTGTATATAAGCTACATTTACATACATTTCAAAACACAATATCCAACAAAACACGAATAAATTAGCGTAAACGTATTGTCTTTTTTAAGTAACAATGTCCGTCTTCTTGAAATGACAGGCCTCAAATGCACTCCAAGCTAAAAATATCTTCTTAATTTAATATAGATCGTGTTGAGATATTGCATAGAAGTGGGATCGCATTAACATTACGCTAAGGTCACGTATGTTTTAATAAATAGAAAACTGATTTCCGCGAAATAACAAGAGGAAAAAATAAGCCATTTTGATGAACCTTACGCGACCATAACTTGGCCATGCTTTTAGTGTCTTAGTAACAATTCATACATAGTTACTAAAACATGAACGCTTAAAGACTTGAGAACGAGTTAAGCTATTACAATCAATAGCAATGCAACCAACAACAGCGAAACGGAAAACACAAACACAAAAAACACACAACTAAAACGAAAACAACATTTACACAATGAATTATAATACATTTATCTTGGTATGAAATCTTACTTTCGTAAGAACGGTACACAAAATCAGTCCCACAATTATTTACAATGTGTTCCCTTTTGGGCAAAAATGTTATTTTGCTTTTAAGATAAATTTAAAATGCATTTAACTTTCACACACACATAGACCTATTGTCAAAGACAAACTTTTTAAAATAAGATATAGGTAATTACATTTTACTCAACATCGATTTATTCAAAATTCATTTTGAATAGGCATATTTTATTGATATTTACAAATAGTAAAACAGTTTACTACGAATAAGCATAGTTTTAAAATAATTTTAGAGTTTGTATTTCCTTATTTTAAACGTACTTTTTTAGCTATAACTCTGAAGTTCGAATGTTTTGAGAAAAGATAGAAATGAAACAGAAAGTTCTGTGTGCGCTCTCAAGTGATTTAATTTTGGAAAGATAGGCCCACGTGAAATAAACTTAAAGAAAGATTTATACGAAGAAACCTCTTATCGCCGTATACTTGTCTTTTTTTCTATGGCACACGTTTAAGTAAACATGTTTTTCACTTTTTTTCAGGTGCATTCAAATTTCAAAAGTTACAGGAATGACCAACTGATAGTGTTTATTATATTTGGATTTGTAATTTATTGCGCGGCATATCGTGATTATTTGCGATTGTGGAAAAATGAGCCATGCATACAGAGTAAATGCAATGCACCTATCACCGGTTCATAGCTATTTCAACTTATGACAAAATGATAATACACCAAAAGAAGGGTCTTAGCAAACATACTTCAAACTTTATGTGCTTTTAAAGAAATCTTGAACATAATAGCTACTGCTTTTTGAGTGTTTTTAAACAATGAGGAACTTCCTTGACGAATGTCATTTGTCAATCACTGAGACTAGAAACATATAAGGACGGAACAATTATGCTTATCGAGATAGCAGTTCGACAAAACGTGAACGAGTACAAAGCGAGGCTAGTTCAGTTTGCGATCAAAGGTACGAGGCATTTATAAATTTAACTTGTATAAATTCATATTTAAACGCGTATCAACCATGCTATGAGTCGCTTGATGATGGACTTGAGAGATCATTCAGTTTCTACCACGTCGCGTTAACATGGATAATAATCTTTTTATTGTGGGTCAAAATTGGCATATACTTTCATGCGTAAATAATTATGCATTATTCAAAAGAGAATGTAATGTAAACCGTACGTGGGCACTGGTATTATATAATATTTTGCTGGTTTGAGACAAAATATATGTATGTATGTATGTTATTGTAAATATAAACACAGTATAGTAAGGCTCGCTTGGTCATTGTCGGCTCGGGTACTACTTACTTGTACCCCGGTTACTCTTAATTATACTTACATGTACCCCGGTTACGGTAAATGTACTTAAACGTACCCGGTCGATATTAGACTGTACCCGAGTTATATTCCCGCCCAAAATCCGTGGTTGTAAAACGCGCTACCGATTACCGAAAAACGATATTGTTTATCTTAAACAAACTTCTCTTAAAGTTGAGTATGAGTTTCGATAATGTAGAGGCCATTTAACAGAAAATTGACATAAATGTGAACATAATTAAATTTTTAATAATAGCTGACATCGACCGATTTAGCGTTAAAATTCCCGAGTACGTTTTAATATATTTACCGTACCCGGGGTACATGTAAGTATACTTAAGAGTACCCGGGGTGTAAGTAGTACCCGAGCCGACAATGACCAATCGAGCTAAAGTAAGTGTATCGAAACACTTATTAGATTATTCCACGCCATATGAAGTAACTGAAATTAAAATTCTAAAACTCCTTAGATAACAGCATTTATATGAACATTTGGTTTTTAATAAATACGCCAAGATACAGATGGCGTGGAAATTCATTGTAATGCAGTTTATACATGGACTATCTAAATAATATTATATGATTTATATTATACGTGCTTAAGAATCATGATCAAGCAATATTGTTTGTTGATCGCGATAAAAATATAAAGCTTTGATGTTTGCAAATCGGTAATACATTGCGAGAGTACACAAGCAGAAAAACCTTTATAAATAAAAATAGCTGTTTATAAAGAGAATGAGGTTTAAAACACATTCAAAAACACTATATTTATAGTAAATTGTATGTTAATGTGAACATATGATGGTTAAATTTGCAAATGAATACATTATTTTCCATATAAAACTAATGTCCCCTTAATGTTATTAAATTTGTGTCAATAATACTGTGCGGAAAGTGGGAATGAACGGTTATTTCATCATGTAATTTGACCACGTATGGCCGAATAGAATTTAAAATGCGATGCAGCCTTTCCCTTAAATTGCAATGTAATCCGAGGAAATCGGTAATTTACATTTTACATGTCGTTGTATGCATCTAACCATTCCGATCAAACAAACAAAACACAAGCTGCAAGAAAACATAGTTTATGCTACCCCCATACAAGATATCGGAAATAAAGCACATTTTATGGGTATGTCTTAATCATGCACGCAAGAGACGTTAATAATGACAAGGTTCCATCCTTGATATCTCAGTGAATACACGTGTAAGCACAACACCGTATATAACGGAATGTTGCATACCTTGTTATTTCCCAATATGTGTTATGTATTAGAAGTTTGTAATATTCTATATCTTATGTGTAAGCTCTATTTTATTATCATTTATGTCATTGTAGGACAAGCATGGACCTTAACAAACCTAAGGCAATTTTCGCATTTTTCCTTGCAATTTGCTGCGTGATGGGTGAATCCCACAATGATGTAAGTTTACAATTTAACCTATTTATAAAGTATTACAATATGATGACAATTTCTCGATTATTGCATGTGCAATAACAAGAATAAAAACAATACATCATAACTTGAGTTCGATTTTCTTAGCAAAGGCAGTGGAGATGAACGCATTTCAATTAGGGAACTTGAATATGTTTGAAGACCTATTTTTTGTTTAATATTTAGTTCAGTAAAATTCTTTATAAAGTGGCGCAAACAGAACATACTTGTTACAACGTGTAATCTTATGCATATGGTATGAATGGTACATCTATATTATTTTTTATCATACCACCGCATAAATATCTGCCTGATATAACGTTGCCTGATATATTGTTTTTTAATATATACCTGTTTAATGCTTTTAACAAAATACAGGTTGTATCAATCGTTGAAATAAAAAATCCCGTATTACGCTACTCGCTGTTTCCAATTCCGTATTACCATACTAGCCGGACTACTTCGACCCATTTAATGACGTCACATTACACGCACCGAAAATAGAAATATTTTCGTAATATTACGTAGTGCATCGTGTGACGTCATTTCTGTGACAAAACACAATAGTTTTATCTTAACTCTGTAAGGACACGTAGGACGTGATGTTTTTTAGCAGTAAACTATGTGTTAAAAACGTATTTTGGAGTGTGTGTTTATCATGCATAAATGTATGTTTCGATAGGAATACAATAAAATAGTGTGGTTTAATCTAAGTTTCGATAAAGACATGGGAGAAAAAAGTGGAAATGCATATCGTTTAAACGTTTTTGTTATAAACATCGGATTTAAGTTGTCAACTTAATTGTTATAAAAATTGGATTAACGATGGCATTAAGGTAAGCGTGTCGGAAACCTGTGTTTTCCCGGTTCGAATGTTTACACGTTAATTTACATAAACTGTATTCATACGCGTCTTAAATAAACTATGGCGTACCGTTTTAGTCATTGTTTTGTCAGTTTTGTTAAAGTAAAAAATACATTTGTTTACTGTTTTCGTTAGTTGTTGTATATAATAAAAGGAATATTACGCTAGTCAATTGTTCCAAGAGTTTGTATCACTCTCGTGGCTTGTGCTATTTCGCATCACACTCGATGTTCCGCCTCTCGTGTGATACGTCATCACACAAGCCACTCGAGTGATACAAACTCTTGGAACAATTGACGAGCGTAATATTCCGTATATATTATGGTCAACAGGAAGTTCTTATATCAGTCATGTGTGGAGGATAGTCAGATTCAACTATAAAATACTCATTTTTAGTAAAATCGAATCAGATTTAACAAAACAAACAATTTGATACCAAGATGTAATATATTTAAAAAACAAAATGCAACAAAAACAGCATTTTTTTTTAAATATTAACCGTGCTCATGACGTCATTATTAACACGTCAACCGACAAAAGTCATATTCTTTCCCGCTAAAACTGCAGCTTTTTAGCTATTTGTTCATTATTTCTTTAAAATCGGGGACGTAGAAGTATGATAAACAGAAAAAGAGGTTACTGCCTGATCTTTTTGTAATATATCAGGCTGGGCACGAATAAAATAACGGCTCGGCAAGCCTCGCCGTTATATTATTCTAAGCCTTGCCTGATATATTACAAAAAGATCAGGCAGTAACCTGTTATTCTCTATGTACCATATGCTATTTTTTGCATCCTGTTTAGTCTAACGAGTTGCCTGAAGAGACCTTCAATACAACCACCACGGACCTTGGTAATGAAAAGCAGATAAAGGTCATTTCACCGGATGGAGCTCTGCTTGCTACAATCGCCGTTTTTGAAATCGAGGTGATTTTGTTATGTGTTTTGTGCATCGAATTGATAAATCGATAACATGTACCACGATATTGTTTGAAACAATACAGTATCTTCAAATTAATACTGTCTTAAACAATGTTTTTTGCTTGTGCAAAAAGGAGTGTGTGCTGTATATTCAATGCTGTTAACTTCGATAACAGTAATCAATGGAATCAACGGGTATTCGTACAATAAAGCGATAATGTGAATATAAACTTTAATGTAATTATTTTACATATTTGCAGGGTTACGAAATTGACAAAACAGTCGACAGAAACAAGTGCTTATTGAGCAAGGTGAGATTACAATTTTGATACTCACGAGAGCTTATGATATGAATGTTTACAGTGATAAACCTTTTGTTTAAAAAAAAATCTTTGACTGATAGTTGAACACTAGTGACATTCCCCATATATATGTTAACATGTCAGGTTTCCGAGAACGCCACATGTTATGACGAAGTGCCCGTGGCGGATATTGACCTGATTCCTGACAACATTGCAGCCTTCTGTAAGGGTCGAGAGATCCTAAGTCTGGTCCCCACTGACTGCAACAAACAGGCGGATGCGACCGATGTTCCATCTGGTATGTAATCGTAACAGAAACATACAAGTTTGTAAACAGCAAATTTGTAACGGAAATAAAGCGTCTGAAAACTACTGCTTTTTTATGGAGCCTCAGTTGCTTCTAGTAGTTTTGCACGTGGTTGTTTCTTGAATTAGAGTCATTTAAGGTTCGCTGTCGTAAACATAACGTTTACGCATGGTTCAGCAAAGTTTGGAAATTACATTAATACGTTAATAACTACTATATGTATAATATTTATTTATATTCATGTTGATTTGTACATTTGTCTATTTATTATGGCCATATTTAAATATTAATGGGGATTTTTTAGTAAAAATATTCGCAAGTTTGATGTGCGTTGTTTATGTTGTATACATGGTTCGTCAGCTATACTGAAGTTGTGCAATTAATAATATAGTATATATTTGTCGATTGTGATTTCAACTTGCATAAGAAAGGGATCCTTCCTGTCATTTACAATTTGACATTTGACAAATGGTTTATCTCTCTTTGTTTTTTGGACGAGATGCATTGCGCCATGAGGATGGTAGATGAGTATTCTTTATATGCATTAGGTGTGGGCACAGTTTTGGGTTGTAAATAGTTTATCGGAGCTGTTAATGTAAATGTGAAAATGGTTTATTCGCCCAACATCTACTGTTTCAAAGAATAAACGAACAGCGGATTGCCTTTTGAAGAACAATTCCTTAAAGATCCATAACCACAAATATCAACCAATTCTAAAGTTAACCCATAAACACATCAGTAATCCTTATAGCCATAGCCAAAATTGCAACAGAACATGTGGTCTGCCAACATTTATTTAACGAGATATGAAATGCTCGTTTTTTGTATTTTTTGGGAGAGACAATATTTTGCATTTCAATTTCCCGCGACGATATCCGCACATTTACGAGCGATGCCATACTATGTTGTCCATGTAATATAACCATTACATCTATTTTTATCTAACACATGAGTAATATACTTTTTAAGCCTTTTCATTGGCTTAGTTTTCGTTCGATTGACCAATCGCATTTTGTTATTTTGCTGAAATGATGTTGCAACGTCAAATGACGTCACGAAAAGTTAACAACATTTGGGATTAATCATTATGTTTGCGTAACTATTTATTTAATTTGCTCATTTAAAAGCATGTGATAAAAAAAGATCTGACACTCGTTGTCATTTCATACCATATTTTATTAAACTTGTCCAGGAAATTCGTTAGTAAGCTCGCAAAAGGCTCGCTTACTAACAAAATTCCTTGACTCGTTTAATAAAAAATGGTTTGATATGACAACTAGTGCCAGATCCTATATATATAGCATACTAGTATTGGGCAGTGTTTATGGACCATTTAAGGTACTTATTGAAAGAAAAAAGAAACATATATTATTATCGGACAAATGTAGTAAGAGAGACAATAACATGTGTTGGTGTTTGTTAAGACTTTAAAGGGATCTTTTCACGCTTTGGTAAATTGACAAAATTGAAAAAAGTTGTTTCAGATTCGCAAATTTTCGTTTTAGTTATGATAATTGTGAGGAAACAGTAATACTGAACATTTACCATGGTCTAATATAGCCATTATATGCATCTTTTGACGATTTTAAAACCTAAAAATTATAAAGCGTTGCAACGCGAAACGATTGAATAATTTGGAGAGTTCTGTTTTTGTCGTTAAATTTTGTGAAACTACGAAGATTGCTTATATAAGGTATAAATACGACAAGTACGTGTACTCGGCGGAATAGCTCAGTAGGCTAGAGCGTTTTTACTTCAGGACTCTGGCAGGACTCCAGGGGTCACTGGTTCGAAACCTGTTCCGGGCAATGTTTTTTTTCCTTTTTTAATTTTATTCTTGATTTTTTACTGGAGCTTTTACAATCCAATGTTTACATTTATCGATATAAAGCATTTAATGAATAAGTTAAAAAATGCCAAAATCTGTGAAAAGGCCCCATTAAATGGATAAATGTTTACCTAATTGCTTGTATGATGCTGCTCCGTTAATGCTTAACTTGTACTTTTATTTCTATTAAGATTCCTCAGATCATGGCGTTGTTAAGAGATCCGTTTACAGCACTTGTGGACGCTGGAGCGTTAACTTCCACACTTGCTGTCGGAACTACTGCTGCGGCCTGTTTTGTTGGGGAAGCTGTACGACTTGCACAACAACCATACTATGGACATACCGCACTCTTTCTGGGTATATAAGCCCATTTTATTGGTAACAAAGAGGACAAATGTAATGCTGAACAAGCATAAGCATGTGAATTTTCTGATAATAATACAAACCGCACACGTTTTGGATTTATTCATTGATAAACAATTCGGTAGAATTCAGGCTTTTTAAATATATTACATATAATTTATAAAAAAACCTATAATCTTTCTTCATTGACACATTCTTTAATGATTGCTGCGTTAGTAAATTATTATGGTCTTCTTCAACATAGGTGCAGGTTATGTGTTTTGAAGCAAAGAATGATTTTATTTTGTCAAATACTAGTATATAATTAATTACATTGTAAAGTGCTGTATTATCTCAAATCAACTTTTCATAATACATGCTATGCTCTTTTTTTGTTATTGAAATAAACATGCACACACACACCCACACGCGAATGCGAATGCAAACATGCACACGCGATGTATTGCCTGACGACTACGGGTCCTTAAATATAAAAAAAGGTTTGATACATTAAATAATCGAAGGTAAATGTGTTTTTATTATACAAAAGCATAACATGACAGTGTAATGATCTTAAATATAACTGATTAAAACAAAAACACCTATGTTTTCTAAATCACTCACAGATGATTTGGATCGACACTGGCATAATTGTATAAACAGGTAAAACCGTAAAAACTGAAAAGTGTATTTGTGTTTGATAATCAGAGTGTGTATCTCTGATGATAGTCAGGAAATACTTCTTTGTTAACTGTATGCAAAAGTAAAATATTACTATGTACAACCATTAATCAAGATTTCAATGTCTAAAATATCTAAATGAGCCGCGCTATGTGAATACCGGGCTTAATTAACGTGCATAAAGTACCGTCGTCCCAGAATAGCCTGCTCAGTCTGCATAGCTAATCAGGTTCGACAATTCCCACTAAAATAGACTTTTTCGTTTAAAGGAAGTCTCTTCTAAACGGAAATCGTGTTTATGCCGAAAGTTTCGTCCCTTATAAGCTTGTGCGGACTGCACTGGCTTATCTAGGACGACACATTACGCACACGCATTATGTCCGTTTTTCCAAGACCGCGTCTCAAATATTAATATACGAAGTTCGCCGTAAACTACGGCTGATTTTGAGTTTCTGTTTTTAAGCAATGTCAATTTACAAAACTTAAGCGTGCAATTTCGTTGGACTATCCAAAACTTTAGTGTCCCATTTTGGTAGATACAAATCATATGAAATCCACGTATGGAATATATATTTACTGTTTAATTCACTATAAATTCGCGCAAAATCGAAACATTGCAAGTTTATTAACCAGAAGTAACTTACCAGGCTTAGTAACCAGATTTTTATTTGTAAACACCTGTATTTCCAGTACTAACAGTTGATTGTTTATGAAATGATATGAAACAATAGGGGAAGCAACTCAGTAGGGATTGCAAAACAAGTTACAGTCGTTTTTTCCAATAATTGATTAAATAGTTTGTCGCATGCTCGGATAATGGCGTCTAATGCGTACCATGGCTTCGACAAACAAGGCGCATGTGGACATATTCACAAAACTAGAGCGATATTTTGTTGAAATCATTAAAAACGTTGATTAAAAAAAAAAAACATTGAATATTAAATTTAGTATTTGAAACGTGGTCTTTCGGGACTGAGCCAAAGTTTTGTAACATCAAACACTCGCGAGGACTGTCTTATAGACAAATAAAAAAGGCGCTTCCATACATGTCAATCACATTTAAATTGATGTTGCAATATTACACAATCATCGTCTGTAGACATAACGTATTAAGCGAATCAACCATTTAAACAAAATTGCACATGAGATTCGTTTGTGATTTCCAAAACAAGCATTTGGTTATTTTTGGGGATTAATAAAACAAATTATCTGTTCACAATAGCTTTTGGGAGGAGTTTTGTATAGTGGTAGATCCTGGATATATTGTAACGTACGATACATGCGTTGTCAAAAATATTGACGAAAAGAGCATTCAAGCTATGTAATAATGATAGGTGCCTATTTGAATCGGTGGATACATATTAACGGCATTATATTACAATATATGTTTCTTTCCGAAATGTGATTTGTCTACGCTTGAAAAAGGTGCAATGCCTTTTCTTTTTATCTGTGACAACTTTTTGTTCCCTAATTGCTATATGGCGAGTTTGTGAAAATTCTCGAATAACATTTCACGCCATCTGCTTCGCGTAAACAGTTAACAGTTTAAGCTTCAAAACATTCTAAAAATCAAAGCGCTGAAGGCACTGAAGTTGTTCGCTATTGCATAATCTTAGACACAACTCAGTTTTCAAAATAATGTGACATTATGTTAAAGCTTTTTATATCGCAAGTTTGAAATGAACACATCCCATTCAAATTTATAAAGAGTGTGTCTTAAAGCACAGGTGTGTGTGCGCTGTTTATCCTCATATTTATGTTATTGAGATAACTTAGACAAAACAACAACAATATGTCTCTTTTTTCGCAATTGGTTGCTGCACTGGCAACCATCTTTAGAATTTTGGTTGACTTGCTAAAGAATAACAAGCCTAGAATTATGTACATGCTGTGATATGTGCATCTAATACTTTATTTATTGTCTTTAAATTATTGAGCAACAAATTTGCCGACATGACAGACTTTTAATGCATCATATATTGTTGTGAGCCGGAATTGAATCATTTTCTAGGCCTAATTGATCCACAGTCGTAATTTGTATTCTATGTTTAATTGGATTGAGTTGTTTCAAGCTTTAAAAAGGTAGTTGCCCTGTTTTTTAGCCCAACTGTAACCAACTTTTTAAATTGATTTTCCTGTGCTTAAATCTACTGGCCCCAGGCTAACAGGCAACCTCTAAACCTGTAAGTTATTCATGATATACGATCTGACAGTGTATTGAACTCATTTAATGTGCAAATCTGAAGACATTAAAGGGACCTTTTCACGTTTTGGTAAATTGACAAAATTAAACGATTCAATAATTTGGAGAATTCTGTTGTTGTTATTATATTTTTTCATACTACGAAGATTGCTTATATAAAGTATATACATCTCTCATTGTATGAGCACGGATGGCTGATTGTTCTAAACGATAGACTTTTATTCCAGGGGTCAGTGGTTCGAGCCCAGTTGAGGGTTACTTTTTGTTTCTTTAATTTTATTCTTGTTTTTTTAATAGGGCTTCTAAGATCCAATGCTTACATTTATCAATATTACGCATTTAATGACAAACTGTGAAAAGGTCCCTTTTAGATGTTTACTAAAAATGCCACAAGGTAACAATTTAGAACTCAATGGTTGTTTATTTTTATTTAAAAGTGATTTTGTTTATTTGCCTTGTTTGCGATTTTAGTTTGAAGTTATTATCACTTTTACCTTTTTTTTATTTCATTAATAGAAAAGATAATTTAAGCTTCATTTTGGGAAAACAGAGCTTAATGCATATGCATTAATTGTCATCCAAGTACCAGAGACTCTCTTTAAACGAAAACCACCATAAAATCAGAAAGTGTCGTCCTTGATTAGCTTGTGCGCACTGCACAGGCTAATCAGTGTGCACAGGCTAATCTGAAACACCACTTATTTTACATGCATTAAGCCCAGTTTTCCCTGAAAGCAGCAAATATGTACAGATTTCAATGACAAACTGGCCAATGTCGTCGCAAAAGCTGTTAAACGCTATTGATTAAGATACACTGAACAAGAACAATAAACTATACATACGGTGTGTTCCAATTGATAAATTAAAATATACATCGTACAACACTACACTGGTCAAAGTTTGTGTTAATTTCCATATTAGATTTCACAAGTATTCACTACTTCAATATACTTTTGTGTTCAAATTGCCGAAATAAGCTTTTCACAAAACAACACCAAACTGTTTCAACGTTATGTTCAGATTGCTGGGCTTAAATAAAAACACAACAATACTTTATTTTCCAAACTTTGAGTTCGAGTAGCTCAATTCAAACACCTATATGTTCAAATATTGATTTCAAAGGACAAATGTTCTGCTTTCTAGCTTAATACAACTGCGTTCTTTTATTTAACTGGTAAAAGCTGAAATCGCACAAGCGTGTGTGCAAGGAATCTCATTCAAGCCTCCCACAAAGATCCAAAGTGCAAAATCAAGTTTATGATGGGGTTTTTTCCGTATTCGCTAACGTCCTTTTTTGTAAATTTTATTTGCAATGATGAACTTACTTTGGCAGTCAAGCGGACGCCATAAGTTCTCTACTGCTGTGGCAAATATATATGTTGAATTTACAATTTGTGTACGTTTCGGATATATAACACGTTAATTGAATGAACCAATCCGTATCCGTATTTGACATGTTTAACAGGAAACGACCGTTACATTGAACGCATAGAAGTGAACATGTATAGATCGCACAGAATCATGCGATGTAATGTTTTAAAACTCAAAACCATATTGTGCTAACACTTACAATCGTGTGCTTTGAACCTTTACAAGAATAATTCATTGAAGTATGTGCGTAGAACGACAGTGCTTTCGTCCGAGTAGAAATTGGTTACCAAACATATAGGCTTCATGTTCGCACAACACGCAATGTATGCCTTCTTTAAACATATTTTATTTCCAAATAATATCATTGTACAAATATATACATTGGTCCATACATACATAATGGAAAAGGGGTTAGACCTGAAGTTCTTCAACATTATCGGGGCATTTCCCTTGCAATAGTTTTAACATGTTGTAATGGTGACAGACTTACATACAATATTAATCATGTCATTTACACAGTATACAATTGAGAACATAAATCTTAATAATTATATTTATTATATGATGACAACAGTACTACTAATAATAACAGTAGTTACCAAGAATAGTAATACTAATAGTAATAATAATAATAAAACAAAAATAATAATGGTTTTATAGAAAATATACAGATATCTTATACAATGAAGGATATTAATAATTATAGTAATAAAGATAGTAATAAGTCCTGTCCAGCAAAATGTAAAAAAAAAGAGTTAGCTAAGTAATGCATCGCTTTGTCGTAATAATAAATTTTTGAACTTCGTTAAAAATGATAGCGTTGTTTTAATTATTAAGTGAAGGCTTACCATAAAGGAGCATCTCACAATTTAGGGGATGAAACGATCGTAGCGCAGTAAATAGAGCTAATTGCTGCAAATGGTATGTATGGCAATGAAAGTAGTAGTGCTAAAACATGTTCAACATCATTTCCGCACGCACATAGGGGAGTGTTTTTAAATGATTAATGAATAAGTCCGAGTTAGGGTTGCTGCAGTTATTTTTTAAACGGGCATGTAATTGTTTGAATGAAGTTTTAAAATTCGAAATGGTATCAATGTTTCGTATATCAATTTGTAACGAATTCCATAGACTGATGGCAGATGGTAAAAACGAGCGCGAATAAAGTAAAGTTCTTCTTGATAAAATAGTATAGTCTTCCGCGTTTATAAGATTACGAGAGGATTGTTCATGAACTGTTGGTGGAAGAAGGTTAGTAAGGTAATTGGGACACTGTCCGATATGCATTTTGCAGATATTAATTAGTTGTAGATAACTTCGTCGTTTTTCTAGACTTGGCCATTTAAATTCAGTGTAAAGGTTTCTAAGTGAGACGGATCTGGTTAGGCCTGAGGCAATACGCGCGGCTTCATTTTGGATTTTTTCAAGTAATTCATTGTCGTACAATGTACAACCGTCCCATACAACACACGCGTATTCTAATAATGGCCGCAAATGTGTAAAATATATTTGATTCAGACATTTGCTTGATAGTTTATACTTAACTTTACGCATAACGCCGAGGATTTTCGACGCGGATGTCAGAATATTATTTATGTGGTTGTTCCATTTACCATCGCTGCTAAGCGTAAGACCGAGAATGTTTATGTTCATCAACAAATGTTACGGGTACATTACCAAACAATAACTTGGGAAAAGGAATATTCTTTTGTGTTGTGACTAGAATAGCTTCAGTTTTTGGGGGATTAAAATCAACAAGCCAACGCTTGGCCTATACTTTGATTAGGCATATATCATGATTTAAAATACCCTCGAGATCAGCTTATACAGATGTGGTACATGATAATAAAGTATCATCAGCAAATAGTCGGGTAATACTTAAAAGGTTTTTTACAATATCGTTAACGTAAATCAAGAAACACAACGGTCCTAATACTGAGCCCTGGGGGACACCGGCATTTACTTCTAATGACTGCGACTTTGCTGAGCCGACAAATACTTTTCGGGTACGGTGAGACAAGTAACTTTCTATCCATTGTAGTATATTTCCACTTATGCCATTGTGCTGAAGTTTGAATAAAAGACCTCGATGCCAAACACGGTCGAACACCTTGGATATATCGCAGAATATCATACAATTAAGTTTCTTGTCGTCAGTAGATATAGCTTTTTGATCAAATATATCAATGAGTTTGTAGACTGTTGAGTGCCCTCTAAGAAATCCTAATTGTTTGCAATAAATTAAATTGTATGCAATAAAATGGTTATACAAGTGTTTTTATACAGCACGCTCCATAAGTTTTCCTAAGCAGCTTAAACGAGAGATTGGGCGATAGATTGAAGGTATGTTCGAGTCACCCTTTTAGAATAAGGGCATCACAATTGCATTTTTCCATAATGAAGGAAATGTGCATTCTTGTAGTGAGCTATTAAACAAAAGGCATAACGGTTTTGAAATAGACTAGCAAGTACGCTTAAGAACAAGATGACTGATTAAATCTCCACCAACAGCTTTGTTGGTTTTTAAAATTTTGATTAAATCGATTATTTCAGTTTCAGTAATGGACACATTTTGCAAACTGGCAAATGGAAACTGAGTAGGGACGGGAAGAACTCCCGAAGATGAATCTAAAGTTGAAATGGAAACAAATACTTGTTTAAGAACGTTTCTTTTTCTTCTTCAGAAGTATATATAGTTACGTTCCCATGTAAGTCGACCGATTTTAGGGGTGGTATCAGATCAGAGTGTGAATGCGAGTGTATGAGATGTTTTAACATCTTCCAGTATTGCCTGGAATTGCTTGATTTTAAATCAGTTAATGTGGTTTCAATATTGGAGTAAAATTGTTCCTTTGCATGTTTAATCATATTGTTGACTCTATTACAAACGTATTTGAATTTAGCCCAGTTGTTTTCAGAAGATTGTTTTATAGCGGTAGTTTTAAGGTTTATAATTAGGACGGACTGTAACTAATTTAAATGGAATACATAATTTCATTAGTTCTAAAATTTTGGCCGTGAATAAAATGGTAGCATCTTCTACACTCATCATTGTTATAAAATTCCAATTTTCGATATTAATTAAATTGTTATGACGTTGAAAATCAGCTCGTTTGCACAACCAAACATGTCTCTGCATCGGTTTACTTATGACTGTTGGGACTTTAATGTGTGCAGCCGTGGCATGGTTATCACTTACGGAATTATCAATTGGTATAACCTCACTGTTCAATACAATTAAGTTATCGGAGACAATTATGGGGTCAATTAATGTAGAAGTTACGGCAGCGACAGTTATGACGTTTCTTTAATTAAATATTGCCAATGACTGTTTAAGACTAGTTTTTGAGTTTGTCTTCGTTTATATCACCAAGCATAATAACATTTTGGTTCATAACCAAGGCTTTGTCAATATTAGTTTCGAGGTCATTCCAAAAAGATACATTTGAGTTGGGGGGACGATAAAAGCAGCAAAGTAAAGCGGAGAAGTAGCCAGTATTAAGTTCAATCCATAACGATTGCACACTGGAACATTCTAACTCAATAACACGTCACGACAGTAAAGACTCATTTACATAAATTACTACGCCACTGGAGTGAGGTGTATAATCTTTACGGTGAAAACCTGTATTAAAACCTTCAATTGTGAAAAAAAGATTATCGGGAACAACTTCAGTTAGATGAGTTTCCGTGAAGCATAAAATGTCAAAATTACACAGATTACTTGCAACATAATCAAGTTTTTTACTAATTGACCGCCGCACGTTCAAATGCAAGACGCTGAGTGCCTTGTATTTCGGTCCTGGATTTAACTCAATATCCCCTGATAAAAATAAAAGAAAGCTTAAAGCGTCAGTTAATAACAGATTCATTTCAAAGACAAGCGGTCGAATGATGCAGCCTGAGAAAGCGCGCGATAGCCCGAAAAGGGTTAGAAAAAGTAATACAAATTCGCTTGTTGCAATCCACATGTAAAATAATTTTTTACGACAACAATATTTACTTGAATTAAATAACCCCACAGACATTCGGTAATCAGCAATATCGTTACCCATTAGGTAAAAGGTTAACACACAAACATAAATGACTGAATGGCCGTGAGGTTTTACCAAAATAAATTACATTTCGTGCAACTTCTTGACATATGCTGGACAGGACTAAAATTGCACAAAAACAAAAAGGATAAGAAAAAGAAAATAAAACATAGAGGGGATGAGAGAGTTGGATAATATAGGTTTAGTAAAAATATTTAAGCATATTGTTAGTTGAAAACTAGCATAAACAACGCTTTATAGCTTTTTAATTCTAGTTGACAAAACTACAAGTGACAGGATATTTGAAACGAAACAATGGAAGAGAGTGTTTTAAAGCGTATATTTAAAGAATAAAGTCAATAGTGTCGTGAGAAGTGTCGTTTAACATAAAAACAGCAAAACGAGTAACAACAAGCATAACATCAATAGCTGCAGTAAATAGTGGTAACAATATCTCATTTGCGTTTACAGGAGAAGACTTAAACCATAGCTAGACTAATCCCCAGTTAAGACGGCTATTATCTTTTTTATATATTAACGTAAAATTATTATCGGGAAATTGATAGACGATATAGATTACTTTTTGTGAATAACAACACTACAGCACAGAAACGTGGACTTGAATCATCACGTGAAAGAAGAAAACAACGTAATCACTAAAATCCGAGATTTCGAGAATCACTATTCATACTCATTATAAGGGATCGGTTGCATTGCAATTTGTTAAAGCTGTTTAATACGACCACGTAGTTCACATGGTGAATAAATATAATTATAAATCACCTGGTTCATCCCTAGTGAGTTACAGGTTTCTCTAATACAACATAATTTTACTTCAGACACCCAAGTACTTAGGTAAAGCTACTTAGCAAAAATTGTATTCACTGAAATCCAAGAATCTTAAAATTCATTAATTATAGATGCATTTTAGTAAAAACTGATCAATACGACCACGATGTTCACATGGTGAATAAAAGCAACTACTAATCACGTGTGTACTGACATAAAGAGTGAGAAACATAGGCTTAATCTTATTAACATGTTCTATACATTGACTAGATTTCGAAGTTGTGATAAGATGTGTTTACGTAATTAATAGCTGTTAATAGTGGTGTTAGTAACATAATGCGTATGGTACACACAATTTTTAGTGGAGTTTCACGTTTGGGTTAGGGGGGTGGGGGGGGGGGTAACAAACGTACATTACGAAAAAGAGTCAAGTAATAAACAACCAAACACGCGAATAACAAAAACAAGTACACATGCATTAGGAAAGATGATTATGTCACATGATTTTTATAGACAACAAAGCAGCAATATACAATTAAACATGTTGCAGATGAGAAGGTTCGATAATATAGGTTTACAAAAAAAAGAAACTACAAGTCAACAGGATTATTGATCCAGCAAAACAACCTGTACATACAACTACTCAAAGCGAGTATGCCTTCACGAGCATGATGGTCAGTCAAGATAAGAAAAGCTATGCATAAAAATTACATTAAAAACTTCTTGTTAAATTTGAGTCACTCTTGGTATTTGTTCATAAATGTCTTAGAAATAAAATGTGATTTATCGTGATGCTCACACCTTTTTACTTACACCAACCTACCTACAAAATACAATGTGAGATAAAACCCGATTGCATCATGTGCAGAGAGAAAACGGTAGATTGGCGTTTTCCATCGAACTAAAACGATACACAAATCGTTACCAATTCGTTTTAACAGAAAGAAAGCTGATACTTTAGTAGAAAAATCTCCGTTTCAAGTTAGCTCAAAATGAAAATAGTGGAACCCTTAATGCGCGGCCTCTTAATCGCAAAGGTCAGTGGACATGCGATACCGGGCAGCAAAACAAAAGCAACCCACACACTGAGCATTAAGATGTGTCAAGTGGAATTGATAACGCTATGACGTAAAGTTATAACGTCATGTTCAGTGTGTTTTCACAATTGTCAAAGGTCTCTTTGATGCAGTGTTATGTGTTGGAGTTAATAAAGTTAAACATATAGAGTGAGAAATATAAAAATAAAAGGGGCATGAAAGATGAAGCGAGACACCAGACCATTCTTGTTTTGCTGTAATTATCTATCTTGCTTTCGGGGAGGGGGCGAAAGTATTAGGAAACAATACTTGATGCATTATAAAACAAATAAAAATCACAAAAATGGAAAGGTAAAAAATAAGTTCATCCACAATGCATCTTAAGAAAAGTATTAGCACTTAAACGAAACAAGCAAATTCGTAAAATTGATATCCCCCGCCATTATACTTCTGAACACAAAAGTTTTCTGGACGGATGGACAACGCCAACGTGCATCATCCTCTTATCCATATTTATACTCACACCAAATTCCAATGAAATCCGTCAAAGCACTTCCAAGATATGGCTTTGGACACACACGAAAGCATTTTTTCAAGATACAAAGGGACATACCTCTGTTATAATCCAATGGTGTACAATGCCATTTGGCGTGCATCATCCACTTATCCATATATATACTCATACCAAGTTTCAATGAAATCCGCCAAAGCACTTTCAAGATAAGGCTCCGGACACAAAAGTGCCGGACGGCTGGACGGAAGGACGGAAAGACGGACAACGCCAAAACAATATCCCTCCTCCTATGGCGGGGGATTATAAAAGCTTTCCAATGTAAACAAAATTATAAAAACATTCAGTGAATTTATTCCTCTATTTAAATTACTTCGTTGTATGATCAAACACAATGTTTAAATTGTGATGCCCATTTAGTACACTTTTCCTTAGTTATGTTCATTTTGGATTCTAGGGTGTGCGTTGTAAGTGTTTTTTACACAGTTTTCGCGCAGTTCGTACACTCTTTTGATATAAATAAATATATAGGAACATTTTAACTCCGTGAATATTTTCAGCAGTTAATACCTTATTTTCAACAGAAACCTTTTATTTAAGATAAGTTACCAAGTGCCTATTGAATGCAGGACAATATATACAACACAAATTTAAACATTCTATGTTATTATAATACCTGAGAGCACTACATTGAAGCAGGGGGTTTAAACCAGTTTAAATTCATGTCTTACCTCACACTTACGCCAGCAAACATCACGATTAGCATGGTAGGTACACAATAAACAACGCTAAAATTTACTAGATTACCTAAAAGGCGCCTGCAAGATAAACGTGATCAAATCTTGTGTCACCATATTAGAACGGTCAATCCAAAAATACAGTGGAAGATTAAAACGTTCTAAGGAACGCCTATCAGGATTTTAGAATTCTTGTTTGGCTCAAGGGAAATAAATATGTGTGTCAAAAATGACAAAAAGTATGGTCATGTTTGCCTCAGCTTTCATCTGTATGTTCCTTGGAAATATGTTACAAGTTATGCAAAGAGAAAACCCAGAAATAATAATTCACATTTTAAGTAGCCCGAGACAAAGCAAAGCCATCATCTATTGTAAACTCAACTGTCGTCTTTCTAGACTCGAACAAAACTTTTTCTGATCCTTTGCGTTAATATTGTAAAGCAGTAGTATTATATCGAAAGTTTTCCTTCACATTAATCAAACGTATGTAGCATGACACGAACACGCTATTCTGTGTTTAATTTATACCAATATTGTATACTTAAATCTTTCATATATACTTAATGTATTCATATACTGATATAGTGACGGTTATTGAAATGAAATGCACTCATCTTGGTTATACAGCATTGCTTTCAAATATTAAACACATTTCATTAGTTTATATCGTCTAAATTGTTCAGTCTGAACTTAAATTGAACTCTTAATACTGCAATTATCATTTTCTATTTTTAATGACGACGCCAGTTCACCGGTCCAATCAGAGTAAATTACTAATCTGATATCATGAGTATCCACCTTGTAGCTAGCAATTAATATTAAGTCAAAACATCCAATCCGCCTCACAGTTTACTACTAATCCTATATTATAAAAGTAGGACTCCTCCCTGTGATGCGAAACCGTAGAACATTAGAACGCAAAACTACCAATTCACGTTATAAACCTATCATTATACCGTCAACGAGCTTTGTGTTGTTTCTTTTTGCTCATCAACTCACAAATTAATTATAGTTCATCGAGATCTTTTTCTAGAACGGTCTGTGACTCTGTTCGCAGAGTGTTGGCAGTGCTAAATTAATTCTACCCACCGGAGCAAGAATACGCTTGCACAAATCTTGAACTCAACAAAAAAGATACGCTTCAAGTTATGTATTAACAAATAAAACATGCTCAGCTGAAATAAAAAACATGCATTACAAGTTTTTGTATGAAATTACATTTCCTATCAAAGGTAAAATAAAATCACAATTCCAATCACAATGTTTTAAGCTTTTGTTTGAAGTAAATTGTGTGATATTTTAGAATCAAAATAATCGAATGTTGTATAAAAAACAAAATATAAAAAATATCAAATGTCGCTTAAAAAATAACCCAGGGTTAATAAGTAAATAACATGCTATAAACAATGGAAGGCGATGTAATACAAGTATTGTATGAATGGTCATAACAGTCTTATTATAACATACACAATATTGTATTTGTCCATAGTTACCTTCAGTTTTTATGAATGACGATATTGCTCCAATGTTGATATTTTTATTTTGAACGTTTATTAAAACAGATATGAGCAATGTGATCCACGACATATATGTATATACATTAAACGAATGCAATAAGTTTAAAGATTACTGACTTATATTGACGTTCGAATATCGCACAGCATATATCAAATGCGAATGAAAATATCTAGCAATTCAAAGCTAAGTGTTGAATTATTGAAAATGCTCGGATAATCATTTCCTGCTGGTGTTCTCACACCAGCACTTCAATGAGTTTAAAGATATTATTTGAACGCTCTCGAGTCCGTTTCCTGGGACTCTAACCAGTACTTGTGTCTGTTGGGTGATTTAAAACGCTCTAAAAATGGAGATCGAAACCCTGACCTCCGGTCGCTTGGCAGACACCATATACACAACGCCACGCCGACATAAGCATAATGTTATCCACCGTCGTATACACTATTACTTACAGATTGCAAACACAATAATTATGTATTTATTAACAAATTTATGCCTAGCGTCTAGAAAAAAGGCCTTGGCAAACAGCGTAGACCCAGATGAGACGCCGCATAATGCGGCATCTCATCAGGGTCTGCGCTTTTTGCTTAAAGGAATTTCTGTAAGAATTATTCTGAATATAGAAATAAATATACTGGACATTCTTAATTTTGGAAATAAATTGATCAAATTTAGAAGGATGTGAGAGTCCATTAGGCATAAATGGGTTAAAGTACCAACGCTCTTGAATTAGAGCTCACTAAGATTGACACATGAATAACACTTCCGATGTACATCGCTTCTCCCGAGTACTATTCGTAATGCCATGTGCTTGGTAAAAGAGGCCATCGGTATCTTTCCAAGCTGCCGGGTAGGCAAACGGCCATAACAAAAACAGAACATCTGTTCACAATCCATAGGCGACGCTCTGATCTATAGGATAAGGAGACAATTCAATGTACAATAACTACAAAAACTGACAGCACAAATAGGTCAACACATTGTAAGTTGTTTTATCTTGTCGGCGATTGTCCCTCAAATGTCCTCTGACATTCTACGGAAACTGATAAATAATGTAAATGAGCACAAATCCGTGATGTCTTGCAAAC
Organism: Dreissena polymorpha; assembly: GCF_020536995.1. Taxonomy (NCBI): domain Eukaryota; kingdom Metazoa; phylum Mollusca; class Bivalvia; order Myida; family Dreissenidae; genus Dreissena; species Dreissena polymorpha. The sequence continues at coordinate 72,709,590 of NC_068356.1, forward strand.
CGTAAGAAATAGATTGGATATGACGTTCTACCAAAGAACCACACAACTAATGATACTTATCAAATACATAAAGACATATACGTAAAATATTTACACAGAGATATTCATAAAACAACAACAACATTACGAACGTTAAGATAAGCATTCACAAGAGGCTACATTATATACAATTAAATCCACTCTATGCATGTCGTTTTGACAATTCAGGAACATATGTTGAAACGTAAAGTTTGAAGTTTATTTCATATCGGATCCAGAAGGCCAATAACAGCCCATGTGGACAATGATTATGCATAAGTTGTTTACAAATTTGCAATATATAAGGAATCAATGTATGGCAGTTGAAACATAAATATTACTAAAGTTATGATAATACTAATAATAATACTAATGATAATAATAATATCATAATAATAATTAAAAAAAATTATAATAGTAATAATAATAATAATAACATATATTTTCTACTATAATGATGCAAGGTGAATATCATGTAAATTTACATAACATGCAACTCAAAACTGTTGATTAAATCACATCTAAAACCGCTAAAGCAAACGTGTAATAATTATAATAATGATTATAATGCAATGTATAAAATGTGCATTGGTATACAATGCATTGCGAAGTTATTAATGAAATGACAAAAATAGCAGCTAAAGCAAACATGCAAACATGTAAAAATTGTGATACTTATAATAATGATAATTATATATGACATGCACCACAAAATTATTGGTTGGATAACATATAAACAGGCAAAAGCGGGCTTGTAAACTTATAAGCGCGTGTAAAGTTAATAGTAACCACCTCGTTATTATTGATTAATAATTTGTGTATTCAGATTACAGAAAATTATTTCATATTTTCATAACTGAAACTATACATTTTTGCTAGCGCCTTGTCTTGGCTACCTATTCGAAATCGAACAATAGATAGCCATAAGGCTTGAAAATGTTTCAATAAATCATACCAAAATGATAATAATGATCATAAAGGACATTTTCTATTCCTTTACAAGAATAAGGCCAGCTGCCCTGACTGTATAAAAAGTTACTAGCATAGACTCGACTACTTATTCGAAAGAAGAAACAATACATAATTATGAAACCTAAACAATAATAAATATAAGAAAATACTTTCATATTGGCATAACTGAAACTATACAGTTTTGCTTGCGCCTTGTCTTGGCTACCTATACGAAATTGAAAAAATAGATAGCCATAATTTTTGAAAATGTTTAAATAAATGAAAACAAAGTTAAAATAATGATCAAAAAGGACATTAAATATTTCTTTCTAAGAAATAACGTAATCTCAAGCTGCCTTGAGATTACACAATTATTCGCGTCAAAGAAAAATAAAACAAAATAGACAGCTTATTGTACGAGTTCGATATACATTGCGCATGAGTGTGATATCGCACTTCACACAAATGGATCAAAAACGATATAAGATTATGAAAATGATAAATCGTAACAAAAATGGTTATATGACTTTTACATAATTATAAATATTTAACATGGGGGAAAGTTAACATGAATATTGGTAGCTTAGCTGACACTTTCACAAAAATAAAACATAATAGGTATAATCTTATAATGAAATTAGTTTGACAATGCATATGTGTTGTTTGTACGAACTTGAAATGCGTTAAAAATGCATATGCACAATTCTTTAATCACCAATTTATTTTCTGAAGTAATAAGTGCTACGAATTTATACATATTTGGTCTGTGTCGAAAATATAATGGAATGAATTGTTTTCTTAATTCTGGGTATAAACTGCACTCAAGCACAAAATGAAACTCATCTTCACTTTTATTACATACGGTACATTTTCTTTGTTCTAATGGAGTAGGAGTGGGTCGTGCCCATCTGCCGCTCTAAATGTAGAGCCTATGTGATGCCAAACGTAATTTAGAAAAACTTATTCGGAATTTACCTATTTTACAATAATTTAGAAAGTAAAGTAAAGATATTGTGTAAGAAACTGAATGAACTGATTTGGACTGTAAACATCGATATGTTAAACAGTATAAAACGCTTCATAAATTAAATATATACAATACCAAATAAGCGATAATTATACATAATAATTACGTCACTTTTTGTCACTACGTGGTGATCCGCAGTAGATTTATAATGACGTCATATGCAATAACGTCAGAGCGAAGTTGTATAAACGAATACATAAGTTTATTAACATGTTTACACTTATCGCTCAAGCAAATCATGCGCATTGTGTTTTAATGAACCATACATAAATGAAATAACGATTGCATGATTTTAGTTTGAAATCGCTTTTTTTACATGTAAAGTTTAACTCGTGTTTACACTTATCATGAAAACATGTTCACATGATCTCTAATGAAACGAAAATATGCAATACCATTAACATACAAAATATACTCGAACAGCTCTGCTTTTTTAAGATTTTAAAACGGAATGTATCTTGACCCTCTAAGACGAAAATCGTGTTACAATTTTAGTAATTAACGGCTTTATTTCGAGAACTCGGAACGAATACACTATCGGATCAATGCAGGTGTTGATAACAAAGAACAGTGGGACAACGGTTCCGGCTACTGTTAGTGCTACCGGTATATTAGCGTAACGATTCGTTCCTATGAAGTATAATAAGAAGGGTATGTAGCAAACAAAATAGCAGCCAATTATTATGCTTATTGTAATCATAGCTTTAGATATTTTGCGTTTACGTTCTACAATAGATCTGCTACAAATGTTAAACGCGACAACAACAACAATAACGTAAATTGACGCAATGAGCACAACGGTCAGACAAGTAAAGGTAAACAGGTAAACCTGTACCTGGTCCATCTTTTCTCTCAATATGCCACTATTGTCTTTGAAAATATACATGAACGTACACGCCGAAACACTCGATGAAACAAGCCAAATCGTTATAATTGCGATCATAGTATATCGTTTAGGAATTTCATAAAAGGGCCATACAATTTTGATCATTACAACAATCGCGGAGCCTGTCATTGACAGAGAACTTGCTGTTATAGGTAAGGCGTATACGGAGCTTAAAATCTTAGACGTCAGACTGACTTCCGTGTTGTCTATGAATTTAAAATCACTAATCCGTATCATGTCATCATATTGAAAAGTGAAATCGAACGATTTATTTGTTATAAATGAAAACGGACGATTGGAATCTGTTATAGCGTTGGATATGCCTGTGTTTGATTTATCAGATAAAGGACTTATGAAATCTGTGCTATTGTTCTGGATGTCTGTGTTTGAGTTATCAGTAAGTGATGAATTATTGTTTGAATCATGAAGCCCATGGTCAATTGGTAAACCAGAATCGTTAACAACGTCTATGTCCGAAAATAGGTTACCAATGCGTTCATTTATTTCTCGATTGTGTTGTCCAAACATTGACACGGTTGTTGTCCCTGAAGCAGAAACATCAATTTGTGTATTGCTTCCTATAATACTTTCTTGTCCGACATTGTTTGGCAATACAAATTCAGACACATCCAGCGGAGATGTTTTATTTGGATTTAAAGTATTGTTCAAAGTGCTTTGGGGAAACGTAGAAATGAAACTCAGATGTTGACCCCATATATTTTGATGTTCTGTACCAATATAGTATACGTAAGCAAATATCATACACATCAGAAGATCTGAGAATGACAAGCTTAACGAGAATCGTAAGAATACCGTTTTGTTACTTTGACTCTGACTATTTTGGCTTTGAATTTGTTTCACAATAGCCAGAACAACAAGAACATTTAGAAAAATTCCAACTGGTACAACGACCTGTATTGCCAGTCCAGTAAATGTTAACGCATTATGGAATGCTTCCATAATACCGGCTGTCTTTCTCAACAAAGCGTCAATTTCTTCGTCGTTAAGAGCTCTTTCCATTGTTGTCAGGTCTCCAAATGCGTATCTACAAGCAACAAAGTAAAACATGTATTAATTAAAAGACAAGCTATATAGACAATTAATAAATGTATTTTTTGTGGGGCATATCGACGGTATATACATTTTTTAGAACAATGAGCAGTGTCTCTAATTTAAATAAAATAAATAAAATCTCTTTCAACAATGTTACACTATGTCATGAAGAAAACAAACGCAGTCCAAACAAATACAGTTTTTTTCGATTCTCGCCGTCAGTTGGATTCGAACACACGTTAAACAAATATTCTTCAAACATTACATTTTTCCTGTCCAAATATCGATACATACTTTATAACAAGTTCTTTTAAAACATTTTTACGATCAATTCTACCACTTCTTATTGTTCACGTCCGCTACAAATGTCCCTAGTGGTAAGTTTTTATTATAATGAAAATTCATATTGTATCGAGTGTTCTGAAAGAAGAGACTTTCATTTCGGATAATATTTAAATGTATAGTTTTAAAGAGATGAAATGTTTTCGTATAATTACATTATTATTATCAATATTCTCGTTAAAAAAATGAAATTCTCTTATACATGGATGACGTTTATTCAGTGTGTAGGAAAAAAAGGTAATACTTTTTATATAAGAAACCGTTTGCCACAATTAGGTAGGGGAGGGGTAATGCGTATGGGGAGCTTACCGTGTTTAAGTGAGGTTAGCTAAAACTTACTTCCAAGATGGCGTCAGTTTAGTGTTTTTCATGTACAAGCTGCGCACATTTTTACCCAGTAAGCCACTTTGTATATATATTTATTTTAAATGAATACGCCCTTTCGGCTCTATGGTGTTTGTGCTTTCCTCGTTTTTTTTTTGTTTTTGTTTCAAGATCTTAGACGTCGGGATAAAAAAGTAATTGAAGGAAACCCATCCACAAATTTGTCGTTTACTTAGTACGTGTCGTTCGAGAAATTGGACGTAGAGATATCATTTGCTCTATAATACACAGTATTGACGTATGTATACAGTAAAATATAACTAAAATCACGACTTTTTCATTTTACCAACGCCGTCTCATCTCTGATAACTAATTTATTGCCAAAAATAGTTTAACCCCTTTGTGGAACTGACTTCCTTTTATGCACATGTTTGGACCTGACTTCTAAATGACAAACAGCTCTTTCATATGTTAGAAGGTTGAGCGAAATAACTGTCGTGAGTGAATTCCGCATTGATGCGAATGTACTGGAAAACATGTTATCTTTAGAGATCAAGAGTTAACTTTTTTATTCGTTTTTATTAATTGTTATATTAATATTTTGTATTATTATATGTTTTCACACATACTTAAAGCTTACATTTGGTGTGCGTAATATAATGCCTTTGACGGTATTATTTTCCCAGTGTAATTCTTACCTGTTTATTTTAACACATATGAACATACTGATGTTTGAATATGCTTACTAAACGGAATACTATCCATACTATTTCCAGGAAGCAAGACGCCAGTTATAAACATTGAGGATGCAAAGATTAAAAAAGAAGACGTTACGAAGTGTGTATCGCTCTAGAAAGCGAAAGGTACATGCAAACCCACCAACCAAACAAAAAAGATTACGTCGAAGTGCCACGCAAAACACATAAAACAATGACGTATACGTGCAATATACGTGAAATATAAAACAAAAAAGCGGGCTCAATACTATTATATGGTTGTTGTGACCATATATAACCATTATTGCGATTCGGAATTCCTGAAGCAATTTAGAATACCGTACGCTTGCTTAGTAGATGTTTTTGTTGCCAACTAAAATATTTACTGTTTATTTAAAACAATGAAATTTGACTTGTTTAATCATAATGATAATGATATATGTAATATTGACGTGACACATTTTGAACGACCTTTTTTTAAACAAGTTCTAAGTTAGTTAATATTATATTATCGCAATCAGTGAACTTCTAGTCGATAGAAAGATGTGTGAAAATGCATACACCATATGATTTCAGTAGAAGTGACCAATATATACATTAATTATATACCTGCTTTATGTTCCCAAAATTACAAGTTGTATCAATCGGTAAAATAAAACTGCACAGAAATAATTCCCGTATTATGCTACTCGCTAGTTTTCCAATTCCGTATTACAATACTAGCCGGACTACTTATAATGACATCTCTTTAAATGCAGAAAATTATATGAGCATTCTTGGTGAATTATGAACGCTTAAACTCATTTTTAACTCAAATGATTCAACGTTGTATATAATAAAAGGAATATTACGCAAGTCAATTGTAACAAGTGTTTGTATCAGTCTCGTGGCTTGCGCTATTTCGTATCACACTCGCCACTCGACTTATACAAACACATGGAACAATTGACTAGCGTAATATTCCGTATGTATTATTATCTCTTTTATATTTATGTGAATACATATGATTTAAGACTGTTGTATTAAGGATAAAAATTGTTTCACGTAGTTTATTTCGTTTCTTCCTAACATTGCCTTCTAATCTTAAGTAATATTAATATGTCAAATGCATAACGAATTCATTCCAAACCAAATTAGTGTATTATGTATGTAAGTGCTGAATACACTTGACAATGTATGAAGAGATATCATGGGAAAACACATACAATGGTTTGGTTTTATATAAAATGAACGTAAGAAACTAACATCATGGCATTTACGGAACGAAACATGTAAATAAGTAGCACTCATAGCAATAATATTTCAGACTTGCCTATGTAGACTTTATATAATGAAAAAAAAACTAAAATTCAGCTGTACATGTTTTTTTTTCAGTTCGTATGTTTTTATTAGCTGTTTTAGTCCGGCTTTGTTGAAGGATTCTTTCTGGTATTTTCTACATTTAAACTCATGTGTTCCATGAATGGGGCATAGTAGTCAGTCCTCTGTTAATTGTCAATTCCTAACAACACATTTTGCAACGAAAGTTGCACTTTCCGTCGAGTTCTTACCTGCATAATATGAAAAGACAGTAAAAGAATGGTTTAACAAAAGTTCATATCAGAATGAGGTCGACGCATCATAACATACATTACATTAATTAAAATATTACTGTAGGTTTTTCGTACGGCATTATTATTATTTCCATAGTAAGTAACGCGGTTAAGAAAACACTTATATTGCACCACTTTACATGCTATTGATCTATTGTATTGAAATACACATTATCGCTTTAAAATGGTGGATAGGTATTTCGTGTCAAGTTCTTCAACTTAGGAAAATCTGTGTGTCATAAGTAAGTCACTTAAACTAACTTCAACCTCACTTAAGCTCCAGTTTACGCATGCCCCCCCCCCCTCTGAGAATGCAATTTACATATTGGAAAATAACATGGTCTATTTTGTCAAAAGATTGCGCAAAACATTACAATAGCCTACTTAAATATTAATTGGGTGTAAACTGCATAGAAGCATGCTACAATACAATACAATGCACACACCTTTTAAGATAAAGTTTAAATTAATAGTTTATTTCATACTTTCATACTTTTATTGTAAGCAATTGATGCATTCATAACTATCATTTAGAATATATACTAGTTATCAAATAAAATAATAAAATTAAATCATTACGTCTTTTTGCCTTATGTAACCTTTTCAGGATGTGAATAATCAAATGTTTTGTTTGCCCATGATCGCGACAAGGTAACCTTTACTCTATTTCAAATTATAGCTTACTGTTTTGTGAATGGTATTTTTATTTAAAAAGGACATACAAAATAATAAATTGAAATGTAAATGTTGCGACATGTAATTTAAGCATCATGCATTGATGAAAGAAACAATATGTATACAAACGCAAATAATATTCAAACATGTTATGTAATTTGTATTTATCTTTGAATACTTCGACAAACATTTTTGTATGATTATTAGTTTTCACTGAAGTTTGTTCTGTTTAAATATCTATAATTTATTGCGTTTATAATAATATAAAGCTTAAATACTAGCTTTTTCCTAATAAGATATTATAATTTGACAGAGCATTATACTTAAGTGTAGATGTTTCATAATATTAACACAATAAGAATATTATGAAAAATGACAAACCACAAAATAAAATATAAAAATCCGAAAAATCTTGAAGCTATAACTATTGAGATTTACTTACCCTTGTAGAATTGATTGAGGTGGATTTACCAATCCTTCAATAATTGTATCTTCAATCTTCTACCAGAAGGTGTTCACATGTACAGGTATATGAAACTAACTGTATCTGTTTTATCATGTTCTGTCCGTTATATAGCACATTACAGACCGTATCCGATTGGTCGGTCTCTCGTAGATGTATATTTTTTAGCATTTATGATTGGCAATTTGTAAGCCATTTACAGTGTCCATCATCTTTAAGCTGTTTATGCTCTAATAATCGAAAGTTAACAAGTTTTAGCGTCGTCATATTTGTATGGCTGATGGGAAGAGACGTATGTTTTATTGATCTTTATTGACCTTCTTAAACATATAGCTTTTGGACTGATGTTTAAGTGAGTAACCATCAGCACAAATAGCTTTGAGGAATTTTAGCAAAGTCGCTTTTGTTTTGTCATAATTAACATAACTATCGATAATACAAATATACAGCGACCACACGTAAAAACAATATCATTTTATTAATTGTACATGCTGTCTGCTTGCTATGAAAGACGATTTGAAATTCCAGCCAATGCCAAAAAGGAATGCGAGAAAGGAATAACCGGAACGATTAGGATACGCACGACTTAAGTGGAATGACTAAGCAAACACGCATTACTCACAAAAAAATGAATCGCTTACAAGAATATGGAATAACAGAAGCCGTCTAGGCCGAGCAGCATTAGTTCTAAAAAGGACGTTATACTACAAGTTTGGTATTAATCGATTAGCGCAATATTTAGTAGGGTGGAAAAATCGACATTGTCGAAATAACGGCGTCCACACTACATTCTCGGCGTGTCTTGTACGACACTACCGCGACCTTGGCGTTCGCACTGTGTTGCCTCTGTGGCTATAGTTTCGAAAGGCGTTTTTCCAAGAAGCCGCTTGGACGCATAGCTTCGGCTGCTACTTTCAACATGTCCTACGCAGTAGCCGTAGGGTCGCCTAATGAAGCGGTCTGTGTGTTTTAGCGACGTTCTCACTAAGAATTCATTGCGTACTTCCACTTGGTTGTCTTATAATTTAGACAGTGTAGGCGAAGCCTGACATATTCGCGCCAAAATAACCTGAAGCTTTAGATTCGCAAAGGATCCAATTTCTTTTGCTGACCGTTTCCTTGATCGCCGTAACACCTCAAGATGAAAGCAAGCTCGGATTGACTGGATTATTACTTAGAAAATATAACAGTTATCATAAAAATAAATACAATATTATCACGCGACAGTCAATATAACCGTGAACTAAACTCCTAAAGTAATGTGAACACTATACCACTCATAACAAGCAGCTTTTGTTGCAATATTCCAAAGCCCAGCAATATGACGCCCGAATCCTTAGTAGCTGCATGTGTAATCTATGCTAACTGAGAATCAAAGCGCTGAAGGTAATGCAGTTGTTCACTCTTTGATAGTATTTATTACCACAGTCACAGGGCATGAAGTTCAATTTTCTCACGTAAGGGCACAAAGACAAACACAATCAAAACACAGTCAACTGCTCCTTCCTTTTCATCGTTTAAGGACCGTTGTACCAATACGAATTTACTTAACAAAGTTCACTTGTCTTGCGTAGTATGTTTGATGCCGACATTAAACGCAAGTTGAACATGTTATTAATATTAAACAACGATCAGCTTATTTGTATTGACACAAGTTAACGCCTTAACATTATAACAGTATTTATATAACATTATTCAGTCGTCATCTTAGTAAATTGCTAGTATGTTTACTAGCTAGTAGCTAGTAGCTGTTTTGTCGCCTTGGTGTAATAGATTTGGTGTCCGTCTATCGACCTGAAGTTGATGGACTCGATCCCTGCTGTGGGAGCGTTCTTTAGGAATCCCACATTCACACAAAGTACTGGTTCTAGTCCCAGTAAACGGACTCGAGAGCGTTTCAATACAAATGAGACTTTCGATGCAATCGAGCTTTAAAATGTATGTAAAAACTACTATAATTGCTAGTTATGTGCTGCTTAACTAAGATTGTTCGTCTGAATGATGGGTTATTGACTAGCTTTTAATAGCATACTAAACTATGATAATTTGTATGAACGATTGGTTATTGAATATCTATTAATATGATGCTAAACTATGAATGATGGATTATTAAATATTTATTGGTAGGATGCCTAACTGAGAGTATTATTATAAATGATATAGCTATTACTATGCTGCTTAACTAATATTATTAGTAAAAATTATTGATTATTAAATAGCTAATAATAGGATGCGAAACTACTTTTATTAGTTTGAATGATATTTAATTGAATACCTATTATTAGGATCGTTGACAAAGATTATTAGTATAAAAAATGTGATATTAAATAGCTATTAATGAGATGCAAAACTAAGATTATTAGTTTGAATGATGGGTCATTAAATATCTTATAATAGGACGCTATAAGTAGATTAAATGTACGACTCATGTGTTATTAAATATATATTAATAGGATGCGAATCTATGATTATTAGTATGAATGATGGGTTATTGAATAGCTATCAATAGGATGCTAAACTAAGATTTTTAGGCTGAATGATGGTTTATAGATGCTAAAGTAAGATAATTAGTATGAAAGATGTATTATTTTTTTGCATTGTTCAGCTTCTCCGTCCTGGAACCGTACTAACCAACCCATTTTAGACTTTAAGATAAAGAATTGACTTACAACCAAGAAAATACCTCCAGAGTCTGAACATATAGAAGATAATACTGGCGATTATGTGATTAATGAAATGTTTACATAAACAATTTTTTAAATACAGGTGGTAAATGCAACTTTTGACTCAAAATTAAAGCAAATCTTGAATATTCCAATTAAAATAATGTTTATTGTTCTCAGACTTTAATCTAAGAAATGTTTGGTGAATACGGCCCTTAAATAAATTCAATTGCTCTTAAATCCTTAGTAATTTCAGTTATCAGTCGCAGCTGAAGCTTTCATCAATTAATCCGTATATTATCTTTTTCAGTCGAAGTCATTTATATGCATATGATCATAAATGTGATTGAAAAAAACAGCAACAACGTTTTTGCTGTTTGTTACTGCCCATTCAACACTATTTTTTGCCCACAACTCATATTAGCAGCTATTTGGGTATGTGTGATATGAAGTATACAATTTGGATCTTATGAAAGAAACACATTTCTCAATATAGTTTGAAGGTATTGTTAGATCTCACACATTGATGAGTTAATTACCAAATCGCAGTCGATATAATAGTAAGGTGTATGGTATGATTACTATGGATAATGAAGCGGCATAACATCTACGTCTCATTCAAAAGTGGTAGTCGTTAGCTTTTGTTGATTGTATTGGCACTCTTATTAGATCGATCAAGCTTTCCAATATGACTGAAATTCTGTTAATCATGGCATGACATGTCAGATTTTTATGAAATGGAGCTACGGTTTGTTCGTGAAATGAACGCAGCTGAGATAAGTTGGATTAAAGTACAAACCAATTGTAAGTCGATAAATATCGCTTACACAAGAATGAACAAATACAACTGCAACAATATTTATGTTTAAGCGTGAGTCATTATTGTAGATTTAACCTTTAAAAATTATACGTTAATGCTATGATATTGGATATAATGGAAAGCTTATAATATGTGCATTTCTGGTAGTAAATGAGGTCTATCAAGTGAAATAAAAACACTAAGTAATAAAGGACAATATAAGCACAAAACAGTTGTCATCGCCGCTCAGAAAACCAGAAAACACACTTGTATAGAGTCTTTTTTTCAAATATTTTTTCCCAGAATCAGCAGAATCTATGCGTATGAACAAAATGCAAATTATGTACAGTTATAAGTATCATTAATATTTTTGAAAGCAGAGAATTCGGGCCGCTGTCTTCCACTTATCAATGTTTATAACAGAGGTTAAAGAGGTGTTCGCTTTTAAGCATTATTTCCAAGATAAATCAAAATAACCAATAAGACAAGTAGTTTTCATGGCATTAGCATCTATTAACGTGATGTACGACCTTCTTTCGAGTCTTTCGAGAGGGTCATTAGTGGATGTTCGCTTATTTACCTTTACTATAAACGTAAAACAATATTATATTTAGGTAAATTGAGGTTCTTACAAGGACGTTCCCATGCATGAACTGTACATGTGGCAGAATAATGAGTTTCTCGCCTTTATGTTGCTACTTCAGTAATTCTTTGAACAAAAGTATGATTAAACGATAGCAACAGGGATTAATGTCGTCTTATTGCAATTGTATCTTTGCCTTTCTTTATGGAAATATCATGCATTATAAAAATGGACAACTGATTGGAACAACACTTCAGCCCATTTAACAATGAAGCCACGGCTAAGACACTGGTTTTAGCTATGGAATAAATACTATTCAGCTTACCGTAATCTTAAGGTTAAACAATACGACATGTAATGCGACATTGTGGTGTTCTGTTCTATTCGCCCATATTTGCTACACTCATGGTATACTGCATCAAAAGTCACAGTTTAACCCATTTATGCCTAGCGTCTATAAAAAAGGCCTCGGCAAACAGCGTAGACCCAGATGAGACGCCGCAACCTATAATCTGTTTTTCCATTTTTCATTCTTATTTACTTACAGCAAAGTTCACTCTAAATAACATAAGCATTGATAAATAATGGCTTATTTGGTATACATGTATGCATTAATGCATGAAATAATATTTAATGATAGTAAATGAGGTATAACAAGTGAAGAAAATATAAAAACACAAGTGTTGTTATTTCCCGAAAGACAACCAGACACAATGCGCATTTAACTCTTTCAGTGCGGGAACCGAATTTTGAAGGCCTGTGCAAACAGTTTGTATCCAGATGAGACGCCACAGAACATGGCGTCTCATCAGGATCAAAACTGTTTGCTATTCGGATAGTATTCTTTGAAAATAATCGAAGAAAATGCTAATTTAAGATATTGAGCAGACCACATTTTAGCAGACGACAAATTTCCCCGCATGCAAAGGGTTAAATCATAAGAGACACACATCATAACGGAAGAAGCAACATCTAAACATACAGAGCATATATATTTTCTACTTCGTAATCTTGATCGAAACATAGAAAACTATTTTAGTTTCAAGGTACAATGATTATTTTGAAAACCTCAAATGGCGCATTTGTAACGTATACGAACTTGTGCAAAGGCTCATCTGGGACGACACATTACGCGCATGTATTTTATCCCGTTTTCACAGATCACGGCTTATATGTATTGTTGCAGCTTGACCAAAAAGAGCTGACAACTGTTGACGTGACAACCGCGCATGCGCACATCGACACAGATGGTAACTGCTCTCGTAAGTTAACGAGATGTAAGTAGTTGTCGTAGTGCAACAGTTAACGAAAATCGTAATTTCAATCGCAATTACCAGAGTTACGATATTGTAACAGCATTCACGATAGCATACGAAACGAATGCCAGGTCCTTCAGCCGCCTGACGCACATGAAGCAGAATTTCATATGGCTTGTAATAATTATTTTTATAAATAATTACTTTTATAAATATTTACTTTTATAAATAATATTTTTTATAAATATTTTATTTTTTTAATTATTCATTTTATAAATATTAAAAACGTTCGTTGGTTTATAGCAGTGTTTTCTTAAAAAAAAATATTGCATACTTACGGCAAACATCATCTTTCGAATGTGAAACGAAACGTATGCCTGTTAGTTAAAACAATTCAAGTTACATTTTTGCGCCCGAATCCTTAGAAGCTGCGCAAGTAAAGGCACAACGAATCCAAGCGCTGAAGGCACTGCAGTTGTTCGCTATTTGAATATGCTTAATATTACAGTCACAGGGCAAGAAATTCACCTTTTTAACGTAAGGGCACAAAAATACAAAATCAAAACACAGTCAACTGCTTCTGCCTTTTCATCGTTTAAGGACCGTTGTACCAAATACGCATTAACTTAACAACTTTCATATTTTTATGTAGTATGTTTGATGCTGACGTTATAATCAAGTTGAACATTAAATTATTAATATTTAACAACGATCACCTTGTTTGTATTGACACAAGTTTACGCTTAAACATTATTACAGTATTTACATACTGTTATTATGTCGTCATTCTACAAGAATAGCTAGTATGTCTACAAGCTAGTAGCTAGTAGCTTTAAGGTCGCCTTGGTGTAATAGATATGGTGTCCGCCTAGCGTGGGAGGTCACGGGCTCGACCCCGACTGTGGGAGCGTTCCTTACATCTACCCCCGTTCACATCAAGAACTGGTTCTAGTCCCAGTTATCGGACTCAACAGCGTTTCAATAAAAATGAGGCTTTCGATGCAATCGAGCTGTAATAAATATGTTAAAACTACTGAAACAGCTATTTATAGGCTGCTAAACTAATATTGTTAGTATGAATGATGGTTTATTGAATAGCTATTAATAGGATGCTAAACTAAGATTTTTAGGATGATTGATGGTTTATTAAATAGCTATTAATAATATGCTAATATAAGATAATTAGTATGAATGATGTATTATTGTTTTTTTTAATTGTTCAGCTCCTCTGTCCTGGGCCCGTGCTCACCAATCCATTATTAGACTTAAGGATAAAGAATTGACTTACATCCAAGGAAATACCTCCAGCGTTTGAAAATATATACGATAGTACTGGTGTTTGATAAAATGTTCGACATGAACAATGTTGTAAATGCAGATGGTAAATACAACTTTTGACTTAAACCTAAAGCAAACTTCTCTTAAATCCTTGGTGATTTCAGTTATTATAAGTCCGAAGCTGAAGCTGTCATCAATTTATCCGTATGTTATCTTTAGCAGTCGAAGCCTTTAATATTTATATGATAATGAATGTGATAAAAAGGTTATTGCTGTCATGCAATTTGTCCCTTCCCAATCCGGCTCGCATAAAAAACATTTCTCAATAAAGTTTGGAATTATTGTTACATAGTAGATCTCATAAATTGACGATTTAATTAACAAATCGCAGTCGATATTATAGTAAGGTGTATGATATGAATAATACGGACAATGAAGCGGCATAAGATCTACGTCTTTTTCAATAATGGTAGTCGTTAGTTTTTGTCTATTATATTGGCCCTCTCATTAGATCGGCTAAGCTCTCCAAAGGACAGTGTGTTAACTGACTGACACAATATGACTGAAATGCTGTTAATCATGCATGACATGTCAGGTTTTTATTAAATAAAAGTTGTTGTATTTATATGTAGCTATTCAAATAATATGTAGCACGTGCCAATTTATCATATCTCTTTTCATATAATATACATTTATTTTTATGGAATTATGTTCTCTTTCCAGTGTGCGTTCACTGATGAAGGCTGGTTCACTAGTTGTCATGTCCAATCGAAATCAAGAATTGATCCATACGAAATATAACGCAAGTCAGTTGTTCCAATAGTTTGTATTCAGTCGAGTGGCTTGTGTGATGACGTATCACACGAGAGGCGGAGCCTCGAGTGTGATGCGAAATAGCACGCGCCACGAGACTGAATACAAACTCTTGGAACAATTGGCTAGCGTTATATTCCTTTTACTTATACAACAACTAACGAAAACAGTAAATTGTATTTTGGCTTTAACAAAACTGACAAAACAATGACTTAAAAGGTACGCCATAGTTTATTTAAGACGCGTATGAATACAGTTTATGTAAATTACCGTGTAAACATTTGAACCGGGAAAACACAGGATTCCGACACGCTTACCTTAATGCCATCAAGAATTATTCCATACGGAATATTCACATTGCACATTCAATAGAATAATTGTATTGTATGTCTCTATCTGTTCACTGATGACGCTTAAATTCAGCAACAGCACTAAATTAACTGCAGTCCTACATGGGCACCAACCTGGTGAGTTGAATGGTCTTTATATTAATTGAATAATAGCGTGTTATTGAATTCTGACATGTGTAAAATGTGTGTTAAATTTGTTACGTGACATTCATTTCATATCGTTCTTTATCATATAACATGGCTTCTTTTGTTTCTAAGATGGTAGATTTTGCCCTTGCACATGCTTTTCCGTCATATGACTATATTGGTTAACGGCAATAAATGGATATAAACCATCTATTGACAGTTGATAGGTGTGTTGTTTTTGTCTAATACCTCTCACCAACAAGCATCCATAATGTGTATTCTCCTGTCTACGTCACTCAGCGTGGAAGTGATTTTAAATTTGTGATGTTGTTTTTTATATTGCCTAGGCTTGTCGTTTTTAATATACTAAATTTTAAATAAATGTGTATTTCAAATATGAAATATATATAATAGTCAGCTATTTTCAAAACATCCGCTCAAATTGTGTGGATGTTAAAGTGTGTTGAGATTTTTTTGCAAATCGTACATACTGTTACGCTCCAAATGTGTCGATGTAAAGTGTGTTGGGACGTTTTGTGCGAATTGTACATACTGTGACGCAAACAGTTGAATATTTCTGTATGCTTCATTTAAATGAATGAAGCATGATATTATAGCCTTACTCTGGATTTTATTTCTGCATTAGATTTTCCTTAACCCTTTGCATGCTGGGAAATTTGTCTTCTGCTAAAATGTCGTCTGCTGAATTTCTAAAATTAGCATTTTCTTCGATTTGTTTTCAAAGAATACTATAAGAATAGCAAACAGTTTGGATCCTAATGTTGCTACTTAAGTTCTTAACTTCGAATAGTTTTCCCTTGATATATTACACGTATTTTACCTATTATTTTCGTTACCGTATAAGATGCTGCTTATGTTTATATTATTACTATGCTTATCTCTGTGACATTATTGTGTGAAATATCTTACGTTTAGACGATGTACACTGGTGCAAGTCTTAATGAATATTTGTCATGTCTTGAAAAAAAAAATAACGGAAGAAGGAACATCCAAATAAATTGAGAAGTTTATATCGACATTACAATTTATAGTTTTCAACTCTAAAATGGCGTATTAGTCACTAGGGGACGTATTAAAAATGTAATCATCGCAAATGTAGACTGACTAATCGATTGAACATCAGCATAATCATATAGATATCGCATTGCTCCCGTTGGCGCATATGGAGTTTTACGTTATTTATGTGAATAATCTTTTTGTCAAAATGTGTGTGTCTAAACTTGAATAAAATATCATCATTTAAGCCTAGCTGACTCTCCCATCCTTCTTAATTGGATCTTTTTTTCCCCAAAATTAGGGATGCATTGTATATTTATTTCTATATGTAGAATATTTCTTACATAAATTCCTTTAAGCAAACAGCGCCTACCCATGATGCGGCGTCTCATCAGGGTCTGCGCTGTTTTCCAATGCCTTTTTTCTAGATGTAGATACGCATGTAAATAAACTACCTGCTTTTAATTTTATCAAGCTCCAGAAAAAGTAAATATCAGCGAAAATATCTGCAAAAGGACACCTATCAAAAGGTAATAACTGCCAAGGCTCAAGTCGTTGGCGAATTCGGCACTGCAGCTATTCCAGACCCTTGCAAAAACATATTCAAGAGTAATGCACTGTGGAAACGGGGATTGATTCATGTGCGTGTGTTGCCGTCCCAGGTTAGCCTGTGCAGTCTGCCGACTTGTTGTATAAAGGAAGTCTCTTCTTAGCGAAACCCAGTTTAGGCTGAACGTGTCGTCCCTTATAGGCCTGCACGGACTGCACAAGGTAATCTAGGACGACACGTTACGCACATGCATTTAAGCCCGTTTTCCCAGGACGACTGATATTCAAGAAGCGTAACTTTATAATGCTTGGTCACGCTTATATATTATTAAAAAAAAATCTTAGCTGCTTCTTTCATTTGTTATCAAAGCGTTATGTCTGTTTGATATGCAGTTGTCATTGTATTTCAGCTAATAACAGCAACCGAATGCATTGCTGATCCGTTTCAATTGTGAAATTTAATTTATTTTTTTCGTTTGACAGAACTTGCTGTTTTTATTATATTAATTTATTGTTAACACGCTATATGTAAAATGTAAGATTATTTTTTATGAAGAAATGGTCTTTATCGACGAGAATGTGGATTAACAAATGTATTTAATAAACATGTCATTGATTTCTTATTTAGTATGTTTTATGTAGTCTTTTAAGGAAACGTTCAAGAAACAATACATTAAAGTGAACTTTCAATAACATATCGAGATAAACACATTCCCGTGTGGTGTTAGATATCGAATACAAGTTAAGGTACTTTTTGTTAAACACACACAGTTCGAACAGTTGCGCGTGTGTTTCTGGTGTATATGCGCATGTAATCAGCCTCGCCAGGATGTGTCAGTACCTAAATCCCAGTTTTGTCAACAGCACCATAATGACATATGATAATTGTTTCAATGTCAATCTCTCCAAGAACTTTTTCTACCTAGGATTTTCTCTTAAAATCTGTTTTCTGTCCTGCTTGACATATATTTTGTCTTTATGTGTCTTGTTTTGTTTACGTTTTTCTCTATAAATGTTCTTTTCGCAGTTAATTCATGCGCTCTCTCTTTAAATTGTGAAGTTTTTCTACAAAACATAGTTACATCTAAGGTAACAGTTCTTACATAAAATTCATCTTCAAACGTTGTTATGTTTGGAAAAAAATGGCTTTATGCATGTGATTCAAGTGTCGTCCCATATTAGACTATATCACGCCATCTACAATATACTCTTCTCTCATTGGCTGTTTGAAGTCACATACTGAACCCATATATTCTATATGTTGTCAGTAAACTATATGGGGCAGTATTATATCCCGGATCGGGTCAGTAACTTATCCTGTAACGATTATATCACGCCTACTCCTTGTTATTTTGATGAGATGGAAAGTAGTTGGCGTGATATAATCGTTACAGGGAAGGTTACTGACCCGATAAGGGATATACGGTTCTGTGGAAACCATATCGGGGCGAGACCGAACCCTGAAGAATTAACTTCCGTTAAAAACAAAATTCCATTACAGCGCAAACTTTGCTCGGACGATTCTATACACACATGAATAAGACACGTTTTCGCAGGGCGCGACTCAAATCTACGTTTGCATCCATAGGTTCCTCATGTACTTTTCTTCTTGAGCTATGACAGACAACACGTCTGTTAACATAATACTTTTCAACGACAAGCTCTTCGCCGCAAACGACACCAACTATTGGAACCAGATTGATCCTGAAACACTGGTCCGAAATAAAAAGGTACGCAAGGCGCATGGATGAATCACTATGTTGAATTGAGCATTGTTTTGAAAAAAAATGGGCTTAATAATGCATTTGCGTTAAGTGTCCATTATAATTTGTTCAGTCAGACTAAGAATTGTTTTATTATTCCTTCTAACATTTATTTTCGCTGAGAAGAGACTTCCTGTTAACAATACAATTCAATAAAGCGATCGTGTCGTTCGTTATTATGATAAGGCGACTGCACAGGCTAGTCTAGGACGACCCAGAATTCACATGGATTAAATCCCGTTTTCCCATAGCGAGGCTAATATTTATTGTTGCAGCTTGACCTAAAAGAGCTGACAACGGTTGGCATGGCAACCGCGCTCGCGCACATCGACGCAGATGGCACTGTGTATAACGTCGTTCACGTGTTTAAGAAAGGGTTGCCAACTGTAGTAACACGCCTGTCAGAA
This sequence comes from Dreissena polymorpha, assembly GCF_020536995.1. NCBI lineage: Eukaryota > Metazoa > Mollusca > Bivalvia > Myida > Dreissenidae > Dreissena > Dreissena polymorpha. Next base: position 72,729,241 of record NC_068356.1, read on the forward strand.
AAACGGGTCTTTGATATCATATGTTTGTGCTTATTTCAAAGAATATACTTTTTCCCGCTTAACGTGGAGGGATATGGAATTGGCTTTGTAAATATATATAAATGTCAGAGGAGGGGTTCCATGGGCATGAACAATAACCCTACACTTTAGTAAATAAAAGTTATTGCTATTTGTGTTGTGTTTCTGTGTGTGTTTTTTTATGTTAGTTTTAAGGGCTGTTTCTCAGATACCATACGAGACTTTAACATGAAACGTCATGGGTGTATCGATATCATTTGAGAAGAAGTGCCATGCATAAGAACCAAAACCTAAAACTTTCCTAGATAAGAGTTATTGCCCTTTGTTGTTTTTGCGTTGTGTTACTTGAATGTGTAGCAGGGCTATAAATCAGATACGCAACAATATTTCAAAATAAAACTGCATGGATGTATATATATCAATAAGGAGAACTGCAATGAATAAAAACGATTATCAGACTCTTAAATATGTTTTTAAGATTATACCAAATACATAGGGTTTGCACCCATCAACTAACGAGCTTTCTATGGTGGGGGATATCAAATCAACGAATTTGCCTTTGTCCTATTGTTTTATATCATTATATACATTATTTATTTATTTATATGCATTTATATTCACATTGTTTATAATTCTCGCCGTGATGTGTATTTTTCTAAATGCAAAATCACTTTAAAAGTTACCATTATCATAAACTAGATAATTCCACACAGATCTGCCAGCTGTTTGCTCGATGCGTCAGAAAACATCGTTGCGCACGTACCTTCCTCATATTGGACCACATGCATTACTTCCACAGCTTCGACATGACGGAAAACTACATCATCATCGTTCAACAACCACTACATGGACATAAAAAAGGCTGCGCTAGGATACTCGGCGGCAGATGCCTTGAAGTTGCACCCAGATAGTAGGTAAGGGCAGGCAGGCTTTATCGGTCATTGTTGGCTCAGGCGTTATAAAAAAGTAGCATTTGAGCGTATAACAGATCGTTTAAATCATTTGGAGGGCTTAAAGGCATCAGATTATACTCCGGGTACTTTTTATTAGCTCATTCATTTTTTGAAAAAAAATAGCGATTGTCATCACCTGAGCGTCGGCGTTTGCGGCGGCGTACGGTTAAGTTTTGTGTTTAGGTCTGTTTTACTCATTAAGTATAAAAGCTATTGCATTCAAACATGACACACTTACTTATTATCATGAGGGGACTGGGCAGGCAAAGTTTGATAACTTTGGCTGGCATTTTGACAGAATAATGTGCCCTTTTAATACTTAGAAAATTTAAAATTTGGTTAAGTTTTGTGTTTAGGTCCACTTTATTCCTAAAGTTTCAAAGCTATTGCATTCATACTTGCAACACTTACTATCATAAGGGGACTGTGCAGGCAAAGTTATGTAACTTTGACTGGCATTTGACAGAATTATGGCCCTTTTTATACTTAGAAAAATGACAATTTTGTTAAGTTTTGTGTTTTTGTCCACTTAACTCCTAAAGTATCATAGCTATTGCTTTCAGACTTGTAACACTCGCTAACAAACATAAGGGAACTGTACAGGACAAGTTGCATAACTCTGGTTGGCATTTTGACGGAATTATGGCCCTTTTTTTACTTAGTAGCTTTGGATATTGGGTTACATTTTGTGTTATATTCACTTTACTTCTAAAGTATCAAGGCTACTGCTTTTAAACTTCAAATACTTTCATACTATCATGAGGGCCCTGTATCTGGCAAGTTGCATTTGACCTTGACCTTTCAATGACCTTGACTGTGAAGGTGAAAATATTAAAATTTGCAAAAATTGCCATAACTTCTTTATATATGATCAGATTTGATTCAAACTTTGACAAAACAACCCTTACCTTACATACCACAATAGACTATATCCAAATCATCATCCACGCCCCACCCCAGAATCCCCCTCCGAACAAAAATCCCCCCCCAACAATTATGTTTTTCTTATTTTTGAAAGATACTGTAATAAATGACCACACCACCACATCATACACCCTTCTCAACCCCCACCACTTCCCCCATTTGTGATTGAAGAGTTGAGATAGGTCCATTCGCCTTTAGAAAGAAAAACAGAAGAGCGGTCTGCACTCGCTAGTCGGTGCTCTTTTGTAATGTATTACGACCTACATGTAGTTATTGAAATTCATAACGATCCAGGTTTTGAAGTAAATAACGACCCAGCTTTTTGTAATTCATAACGACACAACTATTACAATTCATAAAAACACAGGTTTGAAATTTATAACGACCCATTTTTTTAATTTTTTTTATTTTTTTTAATTTTTTGTTTAGCTGTTTATAGCTCTTTAAATGTTGATGTAATAACTAATTGTCTCATATGCACGAGAATAGATTAATACAATTATGTGTTATACTGTCGATTAATTTGTGTTCACTTCATGGACATCATAAACACCAAGATTGTTAAATATAAACGACTCGGGTTTCAAAATTCATAACTACCCAGTTTTTGAAATTCATAACAACTGTTTTGGACTTTCTTAACCACCCGTTTTTGAAATTGATAACGGCCAATTTTCAAAATTTATAACTATCCAGTTTTTGAATTTAAAAACGGCCCAATTTTTGAAATTCATACGACCAAGTTTTTGAAAATCACAACAAGTCGTTTCTGAAATTCTTAACAAACTTTTTTGAAATCAATAACGGCCAATTTTTTTTTAATTCATATCGACCCAGATTTTGAAATTTATATCGACCCAGATGTTGAAATTCATAATGACACAGTTTGTGAAATTCATATCGACCCAGTCTTTGAAATTCATACCGACGCAGTTTTTAAAATTCATAAAATTGTGTAAGAAGACGGTTGTGTTCAAACTTAAATTCTTGTTTCACCACTGCAAAATACCAAAACAAATATGGTTGTAATGTTGAACTTCCATAATGTGTACCCAACGTCACGTCTGATTCAGCATTTATCCCCGCCAAAATTGTTAAACTTAAGGGACCTTTTCACAGATTTTGGAATGTATTGAAGTTTATCATTAAATGCTTTATATTGATAAATGTAAACATTGGATCTAACAACATCCAGTATAAAAAGAATAAAATTAAATAAAAAGTCACCCTAAACTGGGCTCGAACCACTGACCCCTGAAGTAAGTCTATCGCTTAGACCACCCGACCATCCGTTCTCATACAATGAGTGAGGTATTTTATACTTTATATACGCCATCCTTGTAGTATCACAAAATATAACGAAAACAACCGAACTCTCAAATTATTTAATCGTTTCGCGTTGCAACGCTTTATATTTTCTAGGTTTTTAAATCGCCAAAGATGCATGTAATTGACATTTTAGAGCATGACAAATGTTCAGTTTTACTGTATTCTCACAAATATCAGAATTACAACGAAAATTTGCGAATTTTAAACATTTTTTTAATTTTGTTAATTTACCAAAACGTGAAACGGCTGCTTTAATTTTAGTAAATAAACAACTCTTCTATTTACACGTACCTAATTGGCAAAAAAAGTCAAACGTCTGCTGGCTCTTGTTCAACTCACCAAAATTTTGTAATAACCATGTGTATTTTCGTCAAGTTATGTTTGGTAGTTTGTTTGCCATAGTTTTGGCACGCCCCATTAATTTGTCAATGTAAAAACCTGAAAATTATAAAGCGTTACAAACGAGTGAATAATTTTCAAAGTTCTGTTGTCATCGATATATTGTAATCCACTACGAGGATTGTTGACTTTGAGTATAAAAAAACCCACTTAAGGTTTGAGCACGGAAGACCGAGGTCTTTATGTGCTACTGTAGATGTTTACTCCAATGATCAGTGGTTCGTGCCGAGTTGAGGATTACTTTTCATTATTTAATTGTATTCTCATTTTGTCCTAGAGATAGTTAGATCCGATGTTTACATGTATCAATTTACCATTTACTGACAATCTTCAATGTATACATGCCCACATCTGTGAAAAATTCCCTTTTAATAATATCCCTAGGGTAAATATCAGCCCCGCCGGGGGCGGTTATCGGTTTTCCATGTATGTATATGTGTCTTGTTCTGAGGAAACTAGGCTTAATTCATGTGCGTAAAGTGTCGTCCCAAATTAGCCTGTGCATTTAGCCTGTGCAGTACGCACAAGCTAATCAGGGACAACACTTTCCGCTTTAATGGTTTTTTTAGTTTCAAGGAAGTCCCTCCTTACCGAAAATCAAGTTTAGGCGGAAAGTGTCGTCCCTGATTAGCCTGTGCGGACTGCACAGGCTAATCTGGGACGACACTTTACGCACATGCACTATAACCAGCTTTCACAGAACAAGACAAAGTTTAAAGAGTCCTATATTAAATTTGTTCAAATCATGCCTCTGGGGTAAAAACTGCTGAGCACTGGGTTTAACTTGTTTTCATAATATCTGTATTTATAGGTGTACGAAAAACCGTCAAAATCTCTAAAATCGCAAGGCCACTAAGTTTTGTATGTTAAATGTGGTATCGTATACTGGTCCTCTTTTAAGTGTCCGCAAGTCATAGCCCTGGTGTGACAACAGGCCATGATGCAGGGTTCAAATAACTTGTTACAAACTTAATAGAAAATAACTTTAATAATTAATTTTTATCTGAAACCGTAAAGGGACAGGGATTATATATTTGCTATGTAACATCTTGTAGATATCTACACAAATTGTTTCAAACATTGTTCAGCACTGCGGGGAACTTGTTTGCCTAATATGTTTGTAATGAAAACTTTTTAATTCAAATCTCTTAAAGGGAAAGACCAAACGGTTTGGTATTTACAATTCTATTAAACATCATATAGTTGTTCTCTACCGACAGAGTTCGGATTATGCTCATGAAGTACGGCCCTTGGGATAACTGTTTTCCTTATATGAATAAATGTATAGTGACAGCTTATAATCTTCTCATCTGAAACAGCAAGGCCAAAGGGTTTGTAAGTTTTTATGTGCATATTTAGTATGACTACGAATATGGTGAAAATTTTAAAAAAGCCTTTTCTTAATCCAAACGGTCCAGTGTTTAGTGTTGTCGTGTTGTTTTTGTGGTTAAATACCAACTTTTTTTCAAATAATGCCACTGGGGAAACAATTACATGTGGTTAATACCCCAGTGGTCACAAGATTTATATTTTCAGGATAAGAAACTGAAACTCAGTAAAAATATTAATCTTAATACTTAAAAAAAATAAAATCGATTGTTTAACCAATGCAATTATATATCCATTTGAAAAGCATTCTTTAAAACAGATCTAGCATTTGCTATAGCTTTGTTACGCGTCGCTAGACGGTTTATAGGATGGGGCCATTGCTTTTGCGGATAACCTATCATCATTGACTAGTCCTTCCATAAACAACGACCTGCTTGCCTGTGCTTTTAAATGGACAAGAGCATGAATGAAGTTGTAAGCAAGTTTTATGCCATGCACGGTTAAACAAGTCATGAAAAGTTGAAACTTATCCAACTCCGGTTTTGTAACCATCCATTTCTTTAGTCATTTAGGCATATATCATTGAGCTTGAAGAACGACCTTGATCTTTCACCACTCAAAATGTGTAGCTCCATGAGATACACATGCATGCCAAATATCAAGTTACTATCTTCAATATAGCAACAGTTATGGCAAATGTTAAAGTTTGACGCAAACAAACACACAAACACACAAACCAACAGACAGGGCATAAACAATATGTCCCCACTATAGTGGTGGGGGAACATAAAAAGATATTACTATATGTAACATATATATATCGAAACTGTTTTAACAACGTTTGTCCAGATAAAGAATCATAGTTTAAACTACCAAATAGCATCCGCCACGTCAATTATATAAATGTCCATTGTAGAGCCTTCATAAACTCCAATACCCGATAGTCATTTACCATACCACGAAAATGTTCCAGATGATCCTCTGCGCTGTGCATAACTTCGCTGAAATCAATTTGGTATGAAAGAGTTACAGCGTGAAACGGTATCATCAAGCATTCGTTTTTAACTAACAGGCATTCGTTTGTTAATAACAAGCATACGTAATACATACGTTTGTAACTAACAAACAAACGTTTGTAACTAACAAGCATTGGTTTGTAATTAAAAAGCATACGTTTGTTACTAACAAGAAAACGTTTGTAACTAACACTAACAAACATACGTTTGTAACTAAAAAGCATACGTTTATAATTAACAAGCATACGTGTGTAACTAACAAGCATACGTGTGTAACTAACAAGCATGCGTGTGTAACTAACAAGCATACGTGTGTATCTAACAAGCATACGTATGTAATTAAAATCCATACGTTTGTAACTTCGAAACATAAGTTTGTAAATAATGGTGAATCATGTAAATCAAGAAAAAATCTCAATAGAGGTATTGATTATACGCGGGGTAGTAATGTATCATTTTAATATCTTAATATCGTGAAATAGCATGTTGCCGTTGTTAGAAAGTCAGTTTGACCCTGTCCAACTTAATTGCAATCAAAAGGGGAAGAATAGTGATTTGTGTCTTGGTAATGAGCTGTACCTTGTCAATAAACCTTACATGTAAAATGTGAAAATGAAAATGGCAAGTTTGAATGGAATCTGTCTAAAGTAATTGAAGCCAAACTAGCTCGATGAAAAACCTTAAAAATTCTGCTGACGCAAAACGCAAATATAAGTAGAAAACATTCCACATGCGAGCCCAAATTACTAACGTGATGTATAATACGTTTTGCAATGCTAGTTTGAAGAGGACGGCCGATTTTGGACAGAGGCGAATTCGGCACTTACCCAGTGTGCTGAATACCTGTACTTTTCTAAAGCTTAACTTTGAATATTGAAAAAGCTGATAACGTTTGGTTTATGAATATTGCATTTTCAATGCATTTAGTGATCGCTTAACAATAATGCGTCTTGCAATTAGTATTTGAAATGGGCTAATGTAAACCGTTTATAGTAGGGCTGTATGTAATCCAACATCAGTGTCATTACTGTAGCATAGATTACCAGCTTTAACAATATCTTGTGCATGTACCTTCGTGTCTTTTATCTCTCTTGAACACTGTTCGCAAGCAAGTTCTAGCGTTTCCGTGCCCGGTTCGTTTCCACTTCCAGGTTCGTTTCCACTTCCAGGTTCGTTTGCACTGCCCGGTTCGTTTTCACTGACCGGTTCGTTTCCACTGCCCGATTCGTTTCCACTGCCCGGTTGCCTTCCACTTCCCGGATGCCGTCCACTGTCCGGTTTCCTTCCAATGTCCGGAACAGGTTCAAAGTCCTCACGTGTTTCCATTTCCGCATCCGTTCCTGTAATATCACATTTCTATACAATTTCCAGCACTAGGCTCCTGTCGATTTTCTGCTCGTAGAGGTGGGTCTAGATGTTTTTACTCAGAAAAATGCTAAGTTTTCCATTTAATTTCATTTAATTTAAAACAATGGCTTATCTTTAAATTGTACAAATCAAAAACAATTAATGGCATCACGAACTTCTTTTGACAATGATTAAATGAACATTGTAGGTAGTTGGAACAGCGTACAACTTAAAAAAAGTGGTTAAATATAAGAACATTAGAACTCTACATACCTTCTCTATTATTGGTATTTAAAACTTTAGACCTCTACATACCTTCTCTAATATTGGTTTTCCGAACATTAGATCCCTACATACCTTCTCTAGTATAGGTATTCAGAACATGAGACCACTACATACCTTCTCTAGCATAGGTATTCAGAACATTAGACCACTACATACCTTCTCTAGCATATGTATTCAGAACATTAGACCCCTACATACTTTCTTTAGTATATGTATTCAGAACATTAGACCACTACATACCTTCTGTTCTATTGTTATTCAGAACATTAGACCACTACATACCTTCTGTTCTATTGTTATTCAGAACATAGACCTCTACATACCTTCACTACTATTGTTATTCAGAACATTAGACCTCTACATACTTTCTGTTCTATTGTTATTCAGAACATTAGACCACTACATACCTTCTCTAGTATTGGTATTCAGAACATTAGACCACTACATACCTTCTCTAGCATAGGTATTCAGAACATTAGACCTCTACATACCTTCTATTGTATTGGTAATCAGAACATTAGACCCATACATACCTTCTCTCGTATTGGTATTCAGAGCATTAGACCCCTAAATACCTTCTCTAGTATATGGTTTCAGAACATAAGACCCCTACATACCTTCTCTAGCATATGTATTCAGAACATAAGACCCCTACATACCTTCTTTAGTATATGTATTCAGAACATTAGACCTCTACATACCTTCACTACTATTGTTATTAAGAACATTAGACCTCTACATACCTTCTCTTGTATTGGTATTCAGAACATGAGACCTCTACATACTTTCTCTTGTATTGGTATTAAGAACATATACCTCTACATACCTTCACTACTATTGTTATTCAGAACATTAGACCTCTACATACCTTCACTACTATTGTTATTAAGAACATTAGACCACTACATACTTTCTCTTGTATTGGTATTCAGAACATAGACCTCTACATACCTTCTCTTGTATTGGTATTCAGAACATAGACCTCTACTTACCTTTGCTAGGATAAGCCCTCGTGAAGAGCCCCATTTCCTAACATTTTGCGTACAGGGAGTTTACTGCAATTTTAAGATTTACGGTTGAGTAGTTTTGACATTTATCTACTACAGGTGAAATGTACAACATGCATTAAAAGTGCGTGCTCATTTTGTGGAACGATATGTTCATTTTGTAGCAGTTGGAACAATGCGTTCATTTTGTGGAACGATGCATTCATTTTGTGGAACGATGCGTTCATTGTGTGGCAGTTGGAACAATGCGTTCATTTTATGGAACAATGCATTCATTTTGTGGAACGATGCGTTCATTATGTGGAAGTTGGAACGATGCGTTCATTTTGTTGAACGATGTGTTCATTTTATGGAACGATGTGTTTATTGTGTGGGGCGATGTGTTCATTTTGTGGGACGATGTGATCATTTTGTGGAACGATGTGTTCATTTTGTGGAACGATGTGTTCATTTTGTGGAACGATGTGTTCATTTTGTGGAACGATGCGTTTATTTTGTGGAACGATGTGTTCCATTTTGTGGAACGATGTGTTCATTTTGTGGAACCATGTGTTCATGTAATGTTTTGAACATGCTAAGTAGTTTATAATAACGAAAGGCTATTCAAGATCATAAAAAATAAACATTTGGATATAACTTTATTTTAGGCGGGAATATTTGAAAATGATATTCAATGCCTATTGAAGAAACACTTAATTATCTTACTAACATTCCATTAATCCGGGAGGCCATAGGTTTTCTTCTAATGTTAATGTTGCGGGCGTTTTTGCTGGACAAAACGAAGTGGCTATTAATAAACAGTGAGTGAAACAAATTGAAATGAAACCATTTCTCGAAAAATTGAAAATTTATTTCATTTGAAAGTGATTGGTTTATTTTGTGCCACAATATAAGAAAGAATAAGAAAGATAGTAAATACAGGTTTTATTGTTTTACTTAATTTAAGAAAATGTTGTCATTAATCAAACACCAAACACTGGAAATGCATGGCGAGTTCAAATTATAAATCAGGTGCACTGTTTTGGGATTTTAATCAATTTTAAATTATATTTAAACACTGTACCGCATATAACCAGGTAGTGAATATTATGCAATAAATTATTTCACGTAAGAAACCGATCACGATTACCGAAATAATAACACACCACTGCATACTTGGTGTATTCGATAGAGCTTTGATCATTTAGTTATTTACTACCACTAACATCTCAAATCGTATGGTTAGTATTGTCCGTTATCCTTTCACAAAACATTATTTATTTCCAACTGTATAGGGGAAATCATAGAGACCGTTAAGTAAAAATATTCTATTATACTACTCATATATACAAGGGATACAACTGTGAAAATTCCTGCACACAACCATGGTGTAAACAATAGCGAAAAATTTGCTTCCAAACGCAATAAATACACCAATTAAACTGTATTACAACAGCCAAGACATTTATCTTTCAGAAAAAAATACACTTGGCAATAAAGAACAAGTTTTTCATTGAACTAAGAGAGAAAGTTTCATTCAAAATGCTCAAAAATCCTTAATTGGACACAGGTGTGCACAGCTGAAAACTGAGAATTCTAGAAGTAATTTTCGTATTCCTTTGTTATAAAGCTCTTTTGCTGGTACATATTCCTTGGATAGTTATTTTTCATAGTAAAATAGAACATAATTACTATTTAGTGAGCATATTTTGCTAGAAATTCATATCAATCTGCTTCAATTTCACAATGACAATGTTTTACTTTCATTTTGGATAGTTCACATGTATTTCTAACATGCGATTTGATTGGTTGAAATTCCACTGCAGTAATAAATCCAGCCATTCACGTTCTACCTAATATTACCTGACAAATTGCATACACATCCTTGAAGATAGTAGAAATGTAAACAAATTTAATATTTACGGTGTTTTACATATATGCAGTTACATGCAATTATGGAAGGTGTCTACTTTTATTAATAAAGTGTCTATGGATAATAAAACAAGGTAAAATTTGCTCAACTTCTCTGTAATTATTAAATTATGAAACAAAATGTGTCAAAGTGGGTGTGCACACCTGTGTCGCATTTCGAAAATTTTACCGTTTTTCATGAAACTTTAGTTTCAAACACAACTATGAACACTTTTACTGCTATAAACATAGTTGTTATCTGATAGATAAATGTCTGAGCTGTTGTTATACAGTTTTTTTGGTGTAATTATTGCTTTTGGAAGCGATTTTTTTGCTATTGTTCAGACCATGATGTTGTGCAGGAAATTTGACAGTTGTATCCCTTGTATATATGTATATAGTATAAAATAGTATTTTTTACCTAACGATCCCTGTGGGGGAAATGCGAAGACATCATGGCATCTTACAAATATGTCGTAAACATTTTTCGTTATGTTTATTTAAGTTAACCTTTAAGTTAATGTTTCGAATGTGATCGAAGACAGTCGAAAACTAAAAATAACTTTTAGCATCAATGATTTAGTGGTGGAACATTATTAAAAACACAACCTGGAATAAAACAGTTTGGTCGGCGGCACAAAAAGTCAGGAGTTGTTCGGAAAATATCAAATTAACAAGCAGTCTAGAAATAAATAAACATAGAGCGTCACTTACCTTGCAAAACAGGTACAAGGAAATGCCACCTTTTGTCAACGTTTGCCTTTCTGGGAAAAGCAACAACATAAGCGACCACGCACACAAATATCAAACATGTGGACCACAGCCTCATGGTTGCAAATTATAGTACTCCGCGTTACATCGTATAGCGGAGTACTTTTGTCCTGACGGACATGAGAAAACAAACCGGTTTTGCGAGTTTGTTTTGTGTATTGCTATTTATAGAAATAAATAGCGATAGAAATCAGTTCTAGCGAAGGCGTCAACGTGGCAAGATCGTGCACCGAAAATGGAGGAACATATACACCTGATCAGCGAAATAGTCGATGAAAAGTTGAAATCTTCTTTAACTGAACATAAGAATGCAATGCTTCATGACCTGGAACGCATTGTAGAAAAGATAAGTTAAAAAACTAATGTTACTCAGTTAACTCAAATTTCGAACATTGTATCAGGTATACCATCTTTTAAACGAAAATCAAGTGAAGAGCAATTTAAGCATAATGCGAAAGTAAATTTGGCATTAGAGGAAGTAGAAAGTTCGTTGTCGAATAGAAATATTGAAGAAACGCGAAACAAAATCGCGGAAGTCAAAGCTATGGTGGCTCACCGACAGAAGCTAATACGTTTAGCTGACGAATCAGAGTTGGGGTGGAGGTTCGTAAGCGAATACGAGTCCAACCCGCTGGCATCTGACTCCGAAGACGAAAAGAGGATGTACAGGGCAGAGGCGCGGGCAAACAAAAAGTTAAAAGCGGAAAAATCGAAAAAATCACGAGGCGCGCGCAATGGGCCGTACCGGAAGCCGATGGTTGCACAAAACAATGCAACCCAGGGGATGTCGATGAGACAGCCGTTGAGACGCCCAGGGCTGTGTTTCGCTTGTGGCAAGCCGGGGCATTGGAAAGGGGCAGCTGAATGTCCAGCAAGCAGCTCTAACAATAAGATAAGTAGTTTTATGTTTGGGACACCGCTATCCATAAAATGGGTAGTTCCTATTCCGTCGGAAAAAGGTATCGTACTTAAACATGTAAACACAGAAATTGATCTAAAGGATCCTATTAATAAAGAGATTGATACCGGAAGTTCTCCGGTTAGTAGACTGAAGGCACACGTGGCCAAGTGGCAAGAGGCTACTGATAGTAAGTTTATTTTAGATGTAGTAAGTGGTGGGTACAAGCTTCCATTTATAACTGTACCTGAACATTCTCAGGTGAAAAATAATTACTCAGCGAGAGTAAATTCCGTATTTGTAGAAAGCGAAATAAAAGCTTTATTAGACAAAGGTATTGTTTCAAGATGTAACGAGATTCCACATATTGTTAATCCGCTTACAGTAGCATTTAATAAGAAAGGGAAGCCACGATTAGTTCTAGATTGTAGGTATATTAATCCACACTTGCACCAGTTTAAAGTAAAATTTGAAGACATTAAAGTTGCTGAAACTTTGTTTGAGAAAAATTCCTTTTTTATTTACTTTCGATATTATAGGAGCATATCATCACATTGATATATTCATGGAACATAGAAAATATTTAGGTTTTAGCTATTAAGACAATAGCAAACAGTGTTATTATGTGTTTAACTCGCTTCCATTCGGCATAAAAACAGCCGGTCATATATTTACTAAACTGCTTAGAGTTGTAGTAGCATTACTTAGATCAAAAGGACTTAAAATAGTTATGTTTCTGGATGATGGTATTGGCGGAAATGTAGTATATGAGAGAGCATTGTGTGCCAGTGAATTTACGAGAAATACCCTGGTAGATTTTGGGTTTTTATTAGCCGAAGATAAATGTAATTGGATTCCTTCTCAGAGAGTAGAATGGCTAGGGCATGTGCTCGATATGCATACAAATCGGTTGTTCATTACTGAAAACAGAGTGGCTAGACTAGAAAAGAGTATTGATTCGATGATCTATCAAATTCATCAAACGAGAGAAAAAACAGTGCCAGTAAGATTCGTAGCTAGCATTGTAGGGCAGATAATTTCACTTCAGAGTGTTGTTGGAAATAAAGTTAGGTTGTTAACAAGACATTTATTCAATTGCATAAATACCAGAGCTAGTTGGAGAGCTCCCATTATTGTGACAGAGCAAGCTATTTCCGAACTTACGTTCTGGAAAGAAAACGCTAGGAAATTAAACAGCAGTGGAAAATATTTCAAACACAATCAAGTGTGTTTGTTTAATATATTTGCTGATGCAAGTAGCACAGGTTATGGAGGTTTTATAGAAAGTTGTAGCTTTCAGGTAGATAGACAAAATGATATTCAAGTCTACGACTTTCATGGAAATAAACGAGAAAATTTGAGCAATTTGATGTATTCACTTGACGAACAGAGTAAAGGTATGTACTCACGGTCTCTGAGTCCTGAAGATGAGACAACAAATTGTGTTGTAACATTACGTAAAGACACGTATCCACCGGAAGTTGGTTTTCAAGATAAAACTTTGCATACGGATATAAAAGGTATGTTATCGCTCCCGGAAGTGAGCAGAAAGATTATGCTATTGTCCCCAGAAGTGGACATGGAGACTAGTAGATTGCTCCCGGAAGTGAGCAGAGAGCGTATGCTATGGTCCCCGGAAGTGGACATAGAGCCTAGTAGATTGCTCCCGGAAGTGAGCAGAGAGCGTATGCTATGGTCCCCGGAAGTGGACATAGAGCCTAGTAGATTGCTCCCGGAAGTGAGCAGAGAGCGTATGCTATGGTCCCCGGAAGTGGACATAGAGCCTAGTAGACTGCTCCCGGAAGTGAGCAGAGAGCGTATGCTATGGTCCCCGGAAGTGGACATAGAGCCTAGTAGATTGCTCCCGGAAGTGAGCAGAAATGGTATGTTATTATCCCCGGAAGTGGACACAGATTCAGTAAGATGCCTCCCGGAAGTGAGCAAAAAAGGTATGATTTGGTCCCCGGAAGTGGACAAAGATTGCAATACATGGCTCCCGCAAAGGAGCCATAGCGAATATGGTAAGCCCGTAGAAGAGGACGGTAAAGATAATAGACGGTTGTCAGAGATGGTTTGTAGAGTATATGGTAAAACCACAGATGACGAGATTTATCCTTTTTGTATAAAGGTTGATGATAATGCGGTTAAAGATGTAGAAGTAATTGGCATTTGGTCTGATATAGAAAAATCACGCAGCTCCACTTGGCGGGAAGCGGAAGCAGTTAACAGAATTGTTAAAACTTTTGGAAATACTTTACAAAATTCGTACATAAAAGTGTATTCAGACAATAAAAATGTAAAATCTATATTACTGAATGGTAGTCGAAAAATGGATATCCATGACATAGCTTTAGATTTAAATATGTTTTGTGATCAAAATAAGATATCATTATGTCCGGAATGGATTCCAAGAGCAGATAATGAAAAGAGCGACTATTTAAGTCGATGTTTCGATTCAGACGACTGGCAGATAGATAAATGTTATTTTATAGCATTAGATAACATATGGGGTAAACATTCAGTTGACAGATTTGCATCGCATGCAAACAATAAATGCAGAAGGTTTAATTCCCGATGGTGGGTTCCAGGAACAGAGGCAGTAGATGCCTTAGTACAATATTGGGGAAACGATGTAAATTGGTTAGTTCCACCACCTAGGTTGGTTCCGAACTGTATCGATAAGATGATATCGGAGAAAGCAAAATGCACCCTTGTTGTCCCAAAATGGGTCAGTTCGCCTTATTGGCCAATGCTAATTTCGTCAGACGGCATATTTAGATATTTTGTAAAAGATTGTAACATTATTGGAAGAGATTGTACGATTCCTGGGAAGGGAAATAACGGTTGTTTTGGCGAAACTAGATTATCATTTGATATGATAGCATTAAGATGCATACCATAATTCATGTATTGATGCATATATCAC
Source organism: Dreissena polymorpha (assembly GCF_020536995.1). Lineage (NCBI taxonomy): Eukaryota > Metazoa > Mollusca > Bivalvia > Myida > Dreissenidae > Dreissena > Dreissena polymorpha. The sequence continues at coordinate 72,744,333 of NC_068356.1, forward strand.
ATATGTTTGACAGGTATTGGTTTGAGAGGAACTCTGACTGAGCGATTAGAGGACGCAGGTTTGCATGGGCAACACAGAGACGAAATGGCGGACAGAATGGCTGGATATTTGATGCAGTCAAGAGCAGACAATACGGTGAAGAAATATAATTCTTCTTTTGAACATTTCAAAACTTACTGCGAAGACAATTCATTAGTCGCCATGCCAGCCTTACCCATATCAGTGGCAATGTACATGACTCAATTAATGGATCACGGAAAATCTAACAACGTTGTTTCATCTGTGTTCTACAGTATAAAATGGGTTCATTCTATGAATGGTGTAAATGATCCAACAGAAAATAACATTGTTAAGCAATTATTAGAAGCTTCAAAACGTGTGTGTTCAAAACCTGTTCACAAGAAAGATGTACTTTCATCAGAAATGATACAAACATTATGTTTGATGTATAAGGATTCTACTGATGTCATTGATGTTAGAGATTTAGCTATGATCATTTTAGGATATGCTAGGTTTTATGCGTATGAATGAAATAAGTGAGCTTCGTTGTAATGACGTACAATTCAAATCAGATCATTTTGTTATTAATGTGCACCATAGCAAAACCGACATTTATATGGTTCAGAGATTATTATTGCAAAAGGCACGACTTCAGCTTGCCCATATGGTATTTTAACAAAATATATGTCATTAGCAAACTTGTCTAATGAATCAAATGAGTATTTATTTAAACCAGCTTTTCGTTCTAAAGCTGTATCTTCCTTAATTAAGAAAGATAAAAAATTAAGTTACACTAGAGCAAGAGAATGTATTGTTAAAAAATTAAAACTAGTTGGCCCCGAACTTGATATTGGTACGCACTCACTGCGAGCTAGTTGAGCCCTAATGTGGCAAACGCTTCGAGCGTTTCTGAAAGATGTCTTAAGATACATGGGAGATGGAAAACGGACATAGCAAAAGACGGTTATGTTCAAGATTCTATAGATAAAAGATTATCAGTTACAAAAACCTTAAAGTTGTAATTTGTTACAATTTGTGTATTCGTTTGTACAACGGATGAAATTATGTATGACTATGTATGAATTTGAATTTGATATTTTATCCACTATACTTTGTAATGTCTATATGCGTCTCTCGCAAATCGCACAACAGTGTTGTTGTTTGTTTGTTTGAAACATAGTTAGGACTTATAGTACTCCGCGTTACATCGTATAGCGGAGTACTTTTGTCCTGACGGACATGAGAAAACAAACCGGTTTTGCGAGTTTGTTTTGTGTATTGCTATTTATAGAAATAAATAGCGATAGAAATCAGTTCTAGCGAAGGCGTCAACGTGGCAAGATCAAATTCAAATTCATGTTTTGTATGAGTACATTTTTATGTATATATTGTATATCCATAATTGTTTTATTTTATTTTTTATGTTATGTATATGCTCGGATAAAGGCCGTAATTCCGATATTCTGAAGAATGGTCTAAGTGCATTGCTACGTGCCCCACGTTTCTTCCTAGGTAGGGAATAAACCCACCATAAAAGGGAGTTGTTCGTGGGCGGCTACCATTCTTGTGACGAATATATGGTTAAATCTGTAGTTGATGCTTTATCGTAATGCGGTTTAATTTTAAACACAATTTACTGAATATTTACTACAGATTTTACCTGAGCATACATTTATGCGCATGATGAAAATGCGCATCAATTATACTTGTAATTTCGTATTACTGTACCTGCTTTATGAAAATCAAGATTGTCTTGAAACTCTGTGCACATGCGGCCAAAATATATGCGTCTCTCGCAAATCGCACAACAGTGTTGTTGTTTGTTTGTTTGAAACATAGTTAGGACGAAATGTTCGTATATGTTTTCAGAGGGAAAACAAAACAGTCTCTGACAACGATGTTTAGACCAAGTTTTAAAATACCTGCTGACCACTATGTGAGGCCCGTTCACTATATAGTTGGACCGTGCTTTGTGAAAAGGGGGCTAAATGCATGTGCGTAAAGTGTCTTCCCAGATTATCCAGTGCAGTCCGCACAGGCTAATCAGGGGCGATACTTTCCGGCTTAACTTGTTTTTGCTTATAATAGACTTTCTTGTAACGAAAAATAATATCAAAGCGGAAAGTGTCGTCCCTGATTAGCCTGTGTCAAATATCAGTGACGTTGACTCGAACAAAAATATTTTTAGAATGAAGTTTGATGTCTCTTACGTGCTATATACACATTTATATCTAGATATATGTAAGTAAAAGATGGTAGTTAACATCGTTTTGAGATGGAACTCGTGGCTAGGGTGAAGTCCAGTTTATGGCTCTTTTGCAATTCAAATACATGTAAATGCAGATTTTAAAGAAGCATTACATCGTAACGCCGCTTAATCAGATCGAACACGAGTATTCACCAACGACCAACGCATACGGCAATTACATTTATATCTATAGGCATACTGTCGGCGAGAAAACAGAACAGTTTTCCACGATATATGTGATGTAAATAGCTGTCTCAACCGGCCAGTGGCTTCTGCAAACAATTTTACATTCTCAGCCTTAGTTTACATCCGACATAAGATTAATAAATAATATGTGTTCATTCTGGCAATGTAAAACTCTCAAAACGGGCCTTGCAAGCGTGTATGTAAACGGCTCAATGTGTTCGCGATTTACAAGATTCACGTTTTTAACGATCTTCTGTCTCCATGCGTTCCACGACCCTCTCTTTGCAATATGAAATAAAAAGGAACCGAATAAGAAAGACGCCATATATGTGTTTATTGTTTTGTAATGAGTACACAAATGCACTGTAGTATGCTTAAACTATTTAATAGTTGCGTAGGAAGATAAATTGCCTTTTGTATGCAAGACAAGAAGCAGAGATTCAAAGGTATGTGTTTTATATACACTTCTTAATTCGACGCTATAAATATAATTTGACTACTATTCGCCGACCACCAAGGCGAAATACCATGTGGACCACCAGTTACCGATAGCAAGCTTTCTCTTTTGGTCACCGATGATTACCAAAGTATTTCCGCTTATCGGTCGGACATCTCCGAGGATGACGACACTCTGAGCCAATCAACCATCGCATTGTATTGGGTCAATGCCAACACATTAACACCTGTGAACACTGCAGTATATTCAATTGGAACTTTGTCGGCTTAAACAAACATCAAGGAAATAACGAATTAAGATCTTATTTACAAACGTTCGACATAACCAACTTGTTTGAATCATGGGGCAACAGTATGCCAGGAAACTTTTAATAAATACCTTACGGAATAATGGTGACATTAGTGTTTTATACATAATAAGTTAGAATCACTTAATACTGTTAAAAGCGTATATAATGATTGTGTTGATTTTATTGTTATTGTGTTGACATTAACGATGTTATTATGTACTTTACCTATGTATCTCCTTAAATATCGACAATTTATAACAATACTTATTATTCTAACGGTATTACCCAATTTTTTATGACCTAGAAAAAATAGGTTTGATTATTCCTGTTTTTGTCTTGTGATTTCAATAGCAGAACGAAAGATTATCTCGATTTTATACCATGTGATAATTTAAAATATATCCACGGTGAAATCGACTGTCACGATAGTACATACGAAATGCCCAGGCACAATTATTAAGGATAAAATTGGAAATAGCTTTTTCCGCTCTATAGCAAATCCAGCATTTTTATACCCATAGTCTTAATGGCCGATCTTATCCGATATAAACGACGAATTTACCTATTTCTCAAATGACGGATAAAGCGTAGTTGACTACATGATAGCGTTACCAGATCTTTTTTAATACCGCATTTAAAAGACTTTAAAGTATAAGACAGAGATGACTCCGATCAGTTCCCTATATCATGTTCATTTGAATTGAAATTCGTTGTACCGTCAACAACGCCCAGGCACATCATAACTCAAGTACTTTGAACCCTTTACACCGATTGCAAGGGCACGATAACAGAATGCATGACTTTGTATCCATATTTAAGAGCGCCCTCCAGTTAAACAGCGCAATAATTACACATTGTCTTAACGAAGCAATAAAACAAATCAAATAATTATATGGAACAGCTGGAAAGCAAATGCAAGTACGATCACTCCGCTTTAACGCAACGCAGCCCGAGTGGTGGGACTCTAGTGCGACGATAAAAAGCGAGGTAAGTACGCGGCGCTACGTCAATATAGGGATAATACACGATTTCGAGGGCATGATCATCTGCGGGCGCTCGAAAACTCCGTAAATTCCCGAGTGCGCAGCACGAGGGCAGAAACGAATTTTGAGAGCGCCCGCAGATGATCTTGTCCGAGAAAATGTGTATTTTCGCTATTATTGCATTAACAAATCACACATACCAAAATAAATTAAAATAACATTGAAAAGAATATGTCTTTTTCATTCGACATCGACAAAATGATTCGATTATTTCATATGAAGTCATACAGTTCAAGGTTGTGTTTTACATATGCCTCACTCGGTCATCATCAGAAATGACGAGGCAGTTTTCGATTTAAAATGTGTTTAAATAGTGGATTAATGCAAATTTTAAATGCAGCCGCGAAAAGTAAGAAATGTGGAATTATTTTGGAATTTACTGGTCGTGACGGATAAATATATCGTCAGAATACGTCATTTCGTGCAGGTCTATCTTATTTAAACTAAATTTTCTAAAAACTAATACTGCCAACATATTGTCACTGAAGTATTTCAAACATACAGCAGGAACGTTTAATGTACATAAACACTTACATTTTAAGCATAGTCTTTTGAAAGTGTTGAGTAAATAACCTTAACTTCATTGACGTTGACAATAAAAAAGCTGTTGCCAAGAGAGTGCAGATGGTTTAATTTGAAAAATGGATTGAAATATTCATTGCCTGTATCCCTGCATGCATGAGGAAACTGGTGCTTATTCTGTTCAACATTTATGCTTGGAGAGTCGTCGAAGGCTGGAGTTATTAACAAAGTTCATAATAACTTCATTGAATTCACTAAGAAGAACTCAAAGAAGACTAAGGGAAGTAACTGCGCGTGGACCAGTTTATGGATATGAAAAAACACATAACAGGGCTTGAACGGCACGTGAATCGCCTTGTTAATGCACGATTTCTCTTGTTCAAGCCCCCCTATTACTAAGTTTCTGCACCACGCCATAGGGCATTATAGATAGAGTTTATGCAATAATTTAGAATAACACATTTAGCAGCTCATTTGCATGAATATAAACTGTCGAGGAACGAATTCAAATCTTTCTGTACAAACAAGCTTTTAGACTTTCAGCTTAGTGAAAGAAAATAACTGTCTGTGGTAAGAAACAAAGCGTCTATGTTCTGGAGAAAAATCAAACGTGTATAGATTCAACTTCTTTGACTGATACATGGTATGAATCTGTTCGTAATCTACTCTATGATACAGATGTTGTGGAAATGGAAAATTATGAAAATACAGAATTTATTGATGAATCAACAAACAAACTTAATAAGCGATTATCGTACAAGAAGTAGAACGGTCATTGTCCCAATTGACAAACAACAAAAGTTGTGATGTTAATGGTGTTCCCACGAAATTTACAAGTATACCTCGAACGAAATAACACTTAATTTATGTTCACACTTAAACAAAATTCTCGATTCAAGTAATTTTCCAGATTCATGGGGAAACAGCATAGTATGTCAAATAAATCGGGAACAACTATTGACCCTTGAAATTACAGAGCTATTTCTGTTACTAACACTATGCACAAAGTATTTTCTGAAATAATTAATACTCGTTTATACTTTTGGGCCGAGAACAATTATAAAATCAACGAATCGCAAGCTTATTTATGATGCGGGTATTCGACAGCTGACATTATTAATTTCCTCCAAGCTATGATACAAAAATATTTATCGAAAAAGAAAGGCAGATTGTGTTGTTTATATGTTGATTTTTAAAAAGCTTTTGATTCCATTAACCATTTTAAATTATTTTAATGTCTTGAAAGGAAAGGTTTACAAGGTAAATTTCTGAATGCTCTAAAAGCTATGTATAATAACTTAAAATCCTACGTAAAAGTGCAAAAGAAATCTTCATGCTCAGATGATAATAACACACAATCGGTTGACCACACTGTTACCAATTGGTTCTCTTGAAACATCGGCACGAAACAAGGAGACAAAAAAGTCCGACAATAATTGTCCTCTTTATTGACAAGTTATCTACTTTTCTGCGTGAACACTATGGTTCGGTTATTTTTTATGTCATCAATCTTTCCCTAAATAAGTCCTCGCGACGTTGGTGTGCAGACTGAGTCCCCACGTTGATATCTATACAAACACACGCACACGCACACACACACGCACACGCACACACACGCGCGCACACACACACACACGCACACACACTGGCACACGCGCACACGCGCACACGCGCACGCACGCACAAACACATGCTCGCACGAACGCACACTGATTATTTAACCAATTAAAAGCATATAATTAGTTTATACATAGATCTAGTCTGTATATTTTATTATATAAACATGATGATATTAACCTGCTCTGCGATAATTAATATTTTTGGTTGCTCATTATGTTCATGCATGCTTGTATTATAATGATTTTGTTAACACGATGAGCTTTAATGTTCTTAGGTGCATAAATATTCGTTCTATATGTTCTGTTGTTCTGATAAAGCTAAATAATTCTCTTCAGAATTGTTCAAAAATAGTTCAAAAAAAGTTCAATGCAAATTTCATTAAACGAATGTAATAAAATACAATAATTATAAATGAACAATCTTATTGGTAATCAAACCTAATTACGTTGTCGTTAAACAAATTAAAGACATTCCACATTCACTTTCTTGTATCTAGCCTTTAAAAGAGAAAAGACAGAAATGTTTAACCTCAATATTTCCCAACAGCACAATTATTTTGGCCGTATGATAAGATGGTAAAATTAAAAGATGTATGTTGTTGTTGTTTGTAGTAAATACTTACTTGTAATAATATTCTCGGTAATTTAATGTTACCCAGTTGGTTAGCAGTACGTTAGTTACAGTTAGGGAGTTGGTCTAGTAAGTTTCGTACGAGTGTTTCAACGTCTCTTATTATTTTATCGTGGTGCGATGAGGAATGACGATGTTTTAATTAATCTATTTTCTGTTCTATGAAAGAAAGTCAATATATTAAACCAACCATTTCATCGAACCTTGAATAACTGTACCTATCGGGTAAATGCGCTTATACAGCTGACGAATTAATATAATAACACTAGTTAAACTTTCAACAAACCCAATCTTGACAACTCTATTGTGTTGTTGTTATTATTATTATTATCGATAATAAGCACCCACAGAGAACACCAAAACTAATTTCCGTGATATACACGTCTAATTGAACTATTTGATTATACTAATGAGAAATAATTTGAGTTTAAAAGGAACCAAACTTCTCTTAAGACTAAGTCAATTAAGGTGAACTATCTCTGCTGATCTATTTAAAAAATAGTTCAACGTACTTAGACTGAACTGTTGGTCACTGTTAAAGAACCTGAGATGAAATATAAATGATGATAAAGTAACCGCTATTAAAACACACTATTAAGTTATAAAAGCGCTTTGATCAAACTATTCAAATATTATTAACGGCTATGTTGCGAACAAACACATTAATAGCGATACGGCGATAGGGCGTTATCTGGACAAACAGAGCACAATTCAATTTTCAAGAATACAAACACAACAAAAACAACAAGTAGTTGGCAAACGCAATAATGCCATTCGGTAGAGCAGTATTACAGAGCAGTTTAGTGAACGAGAAACAAACATGTGTGTATGCTTCACTGTCAAAGGACAGCACACTTACAGGATGAAACGAAATTCCCTTCAATATGCACCTTCTTCGAAACGTATATGCCCAGCTAGTACTGTTGTCATGGCAGGATGTTGAAGTCAATCATCGTGTCCATCCGTCCGAACTTCAGTTTGACAAAGCGCGTCGGTACATCTACATCGAGTCCTCGAATATTATGCCACACTCCTCGTAATCAGTGGAATGTATGCGCCGGGCATGAATGTCGTACCTGTACTTGGTATAATAGTTCACGATTGTGTTGAGGCTGAACACAGCTGTTAATTGCACTAACCCATAATTGTTCGTATCGATCCTAATTTTTTTCAAGCCCTCTTGCGGAAAGCTCCATATATGATTAACAATGGTCGGGTGTATGTGTGTGCGTGCGTGTGTGCAAGTTTCCGAGCAGTTCCGGACTGTTTATCATACATTTTACAAATAATGACAACTGACCACCATGATAATACGACTTGTCGCTTGTAACACACATCTCTTTACCTGAAAGATTAAGGTCAAACATAGAACCAAGTCAAATTTGAAAATAAAACTGCTTGCCAGATAGTAACTTGATAATTCATCACGAACCTTTAAAATATCTTACAACGAATGACCGGAATGGACTGACATTATAATGCGTGTAAAACCCGTCGTCCTGTTCAAAATTATTAAGCTTTTCCAAATTATTAAGGGCATACCTTGAAATCAAAGGCAAACTTAGCCATAAAACAGCTTGTCCGGAAATTAACTTCATCATTAATCATACAAGCGTTTCCATTGAAAGATGAAATACGTGTTTATAAACCTGTCTTCCTACCTTAAAGGTCAATGCCACGCATACAGGTCAAATGTTTATTTTTGCAATATAAAAGTATGTTATTTATTATTAACCATGCAATTCTAAAATAAGTTATTTCAAAAGTTCCAAATGTATAGACATCGTTTCAAATGTAACAACGCCCCCCAACAAAGGTCCAGGTATACTTAAGATTACATGTTCAAATGGAGCGTGACTTTAACTTCATAATAATATACGAGTAATGTAAACTATGTATAAACATCATCTTACAAGCCGAAAATTCAATGTAACAGTAAAAGGTCAAACTTGAGCATAATGTACATTGTCCAGACAGAAATTAAACATTAATCATGCAATTTTGAAATAACTTAATACAAATGTTCATCATGTACAGATGATTCGTGGCCTGTATTACCAATCTCCCAGCTGAAAGCACAATGGCACATTTGAATGTTATATGTCCAGTTTTGGCATATTACAGTATGGATGGACGGTTACTTCATCATTCACCTATATAATTTACAACAAATGTGTCACGCGTATATCCTGTACCCCTTGGGCAAATGTAAATGTCATATTAACAATCAAATTACAAATATGTCAATAGCTCATCTTTTGAAATGCATTGCTTGCATTTCTGACAATATGTTCGACAAGTTGCATTAGATTTCCTTCAAATTCGTTACACTTATCTTAACAGTCCATACACATTCAAAATCAACGAATATTTCGCACAATAGTTCGAAAAATAAAGTTTACATATACAAAGTGAACGTTGCTTTAAGGGGCCTTTTCACTTTTTGGCAAATTGACAACATTGAACAAAGTTGTTTCAGATTCGCAAATGTTCGTTTTAGTTATGATATTTGTGAGGAAATAATACAACTGAACATTTACCATGCTCTAATATATCCATTATATGCATCTTTTGACGATTTAAAAACCTGAAAAATATAAAGCGTTGCAACGCGAAACGATTGAATAATTTGGAGAGTTATGTTGTTGTCGTTTAATCTAGTGAAACTACAAAGATTGCTCATATAAAGTATAAAATACGTCTGTTATACATACTTGGCAGGATGGCCGAGCGGTCTAGTTGGTTTTTACTCCAGGACTCCAGGGGTCACTGGTTCGAGCCCTGTTTGGGTTTACTTTTTCTGTTTTTTAATTGTATTCTTGATTTGTTAATGGAGCTTCTTAGATACAATGTTTACATGTATCAATATAAAGCATTTAATGACAAACTTCAAAATATGCCAAAATCTGTGAAAAGGCCCCTTTAAAGCAATAGCAAAAATGTCAATGACGAGTGTGGTCTGGTAACATAAATTTGACACAATACAAAATGCTTGTTTTACTTTTTTTGTGGGACAATATCTTCAACATTTCTTCATGTATCAAGCGAGTGTTCGTTTGAATAGATAGTATTGCAGGAAATTAAAATTGAATATATTGTGCCACAAAAAAACGATCATTTTTTATCCCGTTTAATTTACATCTAGCGTTGAAATTTTGGCTATTGCTATATTCGTTGATTTTGAGTATTTAAGTTACTTTAAAGCGGGTATATACGATTTTGTCAAATATTTATGAATTTATATCAAATGTGTAAACAACTTATTATATATATATATTTCAATATAAATTAAAATAAAAGTTAAAAAGAACATGTGTCGAAAAATGCGAAATAAGCCAGATAATTAATTCTGCAATTGAAAACGGCTGTACAGCCGAATTCGCCAGCATGTATATCATACATGTACGATGTGAATCTTAACTTAGTTTAACGGTTTATTTGAATTTCTGCAACGATATTTATTCATACGACACACGAACACTAACTCCAATCCTAATACAAAGACGAATGCTTCGGTTATTGTAGGATTAATTAAACACATATAAAAAATCGTATATACCCGCTTTAAGCGAGAAATCATACACATTTACACAATGTGTAATTCAAGTGGAATCACATCGTTAAGAACTTTATATTTGCAAATATCTCAAGTTATAAAAATATGTTTGCAAACATTTATAGTGCATGAAGACAGTTGTTCTTGCAGTTTGTGCAAATATCATAAGGAATAAGAATAATTCCTTAAATACGTCTGCAATCGGTGACAAAATTTCACGTTGCGTTAAACATAATCGTGTACAATAAATGCAGTAAAAATGGATTTTTTAACAAGACCACATGCTTATTAAATAAAGTCATTCTTATGTATTTCACATTGTCATAAGCAGCATAAAAATCTGTATTTGATGCGCTAGTTGAAATTCTTAAGAAAACTTGTTTTAAAAAAATATTTGAAATAAAGCATCACTTACCGTTTAAAGCGAGTATGGACGATTCTGTCGAATATGAATGAATTTATATAAAATGTGTAAAAAAAAACACTTATTATACATATATTTCATTATAAATTAAAATAAAGTTCAGAAGAACATGTGTCGAAAAATGCGAAATAAGCCAGATATGTAATTCTGAAATCGAAAATGTCTGTACAGTCGAATTCGCCAGCATGTATATAATGCATGAACTATGTGAATCTAAAGTTAGTTTAACGGATCATTTTAATTTCCTGCATCGATATCTATTCATACGACACACGAACACTAACTTCGATCCTAATAAAAAGACGAATGCTTCGGTTATTGTAGGAAAATATATACGAAATATCTTCGTCACAATCGGCTCGTGGCGCTTATTTGTCTCTGCTGAATTGTATGACATTCGTCTTCAATGTATAATTGTTATTGCCTCTTTTGTGTTATTGTAACATATTTGTATCAAGAAATTACAATTTAACACATATAAAAATCGTGCATACTCGCTTTAATAAATCCAATAAAGTAAAAAGGTGGAACACCCAAAAAAGTCACGTGATTCTCCACCCTGATAAGAGGCAACCGGAAAAAGTTTCCCAACCGATCAATCTATTTGATCAAACTACATTCGTGAGGCCCGGTGAGCAGTATGATCGTAAAGCAAGCTCATCAATACTATTTACCTTCAACGATTCCAACACTTCTACAACCTCCGCCGAACGACTACCTCACCCATTACCACCGTTTGAATCTAGTTCACAAGCTAACCATAAGATACATTACAAAACAAAGACCGGAACCTTACACTCTGGAACCTTCCGGGGCAAAGAACGGCAAGCTTGAGCCACCTAAGTGCTGCTGGCGACGTCTCGCAAGGTCATGATATTTACCTCCATAACAATGCCACCGATGGTAGACCGGACTTGTAATTCTTAACAAATTATATCACTATTCTTGTTTTAGTTTATTATATATTTCGTATATCTCGATTTATCGAGGCTATTGAGCAACTATTGCATAATGATTCTGAAAAGGACAAATTATTGGTGAAGACTAAATTCCTGAATGTGGATTCAGAGTTATTGAATCACTAAATTCCTGATGTCGACTAAGAGTCTGTTACTGGATTCCTTATCTGGTTTTAGAGTTAATGATAACATGCCCGATGTGAATAATGAGTCTGTGACTGCATTCCTGATATGGATTTAAATAATATGACTGCATTCATAATGTGAACTTAAAGTCTATGGCTACATTCCTTATGTGAACAAAGGGTCTATGGCTACATTCTTAATGTGAACTAAGAGTCTATTACTTCTTTCCTATTGTGAACTAAGAGTATATAACTTCATTCCTAATGTGAACTAAGAGTCTATGACTTCATTCCTGATGTGAACAAATAGTAATGACTGCATTGTTAATGTGAACTACAAATCTATGACTTAATTCCTAATGTGAACTAAGAGTATATGACTGCATTCCTAATGTGAACTAAGAGTCTATTACTGCATTCCTGCTGTGAAGTAAGAGTCAATGACTGCATTCCAATTGTTAACTAAGAGTCTATGACTACATACCTAATGTGCACCAAAAGTCAATTAAGAGTCTAAGACTGCATTCCTTATTTGAACTAAGTGTCTATTACTGCATTCCTTATGTGAACTAAGAATCTATGGCTGCTTTCCGTATGTGAACTAAGTGTCTATGACTGCATTCCAAATGTAAACCAAGAGTCTATGGCTGCATTCCTTATGTGAACTTAGAGTCTATGGCTGCATTCCCAAAGAAAACTAAGTGTCTATGGCTGCATTCCTTTTGTGAACTAAGAGTATATGACTGCATTCTAAATGTGAACCAAGAGTCTATGGCTGCATTCCTGATGTTGAATAAGAATCTGTGACTGCATTCATGCAGCGGGAATAAATGATATATTGCTGCATTATTGACTTGGACTTCGGTGCCAACATTCCTGATGTAGAGTATGTGACTTCATTTCGGATGTGGATAAATAGTCTGTGAATGTAAATACATTCCAGATGTTGAGTAAGAGTATGTAATTATATTCAAGATGTGGACTGTGACTCTTTTCATCAATGTGGACTTACAGTCTTATAATGCAATCTTAGTCACACGTGCACGGATCTCGCAGTCAAGCAATTCACATAAAAAAATCATTACTGCAGTGTGTTACTTTGAATTAATTGCTGTGGCCAGTTTATTATACCATTTAATAGATAAACTAGGGCCGTGGGCATTAATCACACCACTGTTATCTATTTAACATAAAACGAAATAATTGACATTCACTTCTGAACGCCATGAGAATAATTTTGAAGCATGTAATTTGCCTCTATCGGACTTTGCCTTACCATTCATTAGCTTATGCTTAATAATGTTATACGAAAATAAATTTTCGAGGCGATCGAAAATTTATAAAGATTGAAAGGAAGATGTTGTTGTTGTTTTCGCCTCCATGAATATAAATGACTCTATGACGATCGAAGGTGAATGCAGCTATGAGCCCCGTTCTGCGAAAACTGGGTTTAATGCACAGCACTTTCTACCCACACTGGATATAAATCAAAAAGAGAACTCCCTTAAAAGCTTAATTCCATAACAGCGGGAAATCTGTTCTTGATTCGCCTGTGCAGTGTCTTGAAATATTTTATATCAGGCGCATTTAATTTTAATCCATCGCACGCCATACTTATGCGATGTAATTTCCAATAAAAATAATAAACGTTGGCCTTCTAGAAAAACGGCTATAATCAACACACGTTCTTTAAAATAACGCAATACAAACAAAATGATCCAAAATGATCCAACTATAAACGACTGGTAAATGGATGCTTGCGTAAACACACACACACACACACACACACACAACCTTGTACGTTTCCTTTTTTTTAAAGACCATGTACTCTTCAAAACAACAAGAAATTTACTTAAGCGCAAAATATCATTGCATATTTTCAAACCGATTCACCAGCTTTAAACATCTATTTTGCCTGAGAAAACGTTTTAAAATTTCGCTTTCCGTATAAGTGCTGTTCTATCAATATTTGGTGATCGTCATTCGATCATTCTGTCGTGCACAGACGACAATTAAAATACCCAAATAATGAGAATCGAAAATATTAAATACTAATCTATTGGCATACCTCAAAACTAACATTTTACATTACACCACAAATAAAAACACTTGTCCTCACTTCTTCCCATCTAGAGGTTTATCGATTTTCCTGTTACACAAGCTTTACAAACATATGGCCGCGCACCCGTGTCATTCCTAATCACTTCTTAGACTTACTTGGTAAACCAGTAACGGTAAGGTTCCATGAGTCAGTAAGTGGCTTTCAACAGTAACACTGAAATAACAAAAGAAAACACATTAAGTTGTTAACAAGAGTAGACGCTTACTATAGCTGAATTATAACGAGCACTATAATTTAAATTATGCAGCACCAGCTAAAACGATAGCATGACGCAGTGAAAACTTGTTTAATGCTTGTACTTTGTAATACAAATTTTTGTATTACGGCTTTAGCGTTACCTTTAATGAATTTTACTAAATGAAGACATCATGGATTCATATAATCCATTTTTAAACACAGACGTACCTAAATGTCAGGGAGTAACTCGACTTGGAAGGCATTGTCACAAAAAAGTAAAAGCCGCCAGTCTCCTTAACGTAAACATGCCCGTCCGGAGTCTGACTCAAGCTTGGCCTTCAAACAATTAACAACGCAGCTTAAGGTATATCTTAGTTATATATGATGTTTTTGTAAAATTACATACATAATGTTTTTTAGTGTTGAATATCATAAACAGCTGACTGCGCATGTACATGTTGCAACTCGTTACTGTACATTTTAATGATGTTTTTAAACTATAGACTTAAAGTCACACAACTTATTTGGCATAGTGAATTTAAGTAAATTTGCGCTTTAAAAGTTAAAAATGATCGCGTTTGTCGAAATGGACTTATACGTCTAGAAATCCTACTTTCGGTTTTAAAAGCGATACCGTTTGAAAAATAAAATTACTTGCTAACTAAGGTATAGATTTAATTTTATCTATGCCAATAATAATATATCTGGTTGTTACATCTGGTGGTTACAAGGTAGAAATCCGTCCTTTTTGCGTTTTAAAACTTAAAAATAATCGCGTTTGTCGAAACGGAAGTTTACGTTTAGAAATCCTACTTTCGGTAAAAAGAGCGTTACCATTTGAAAAATAATAAATTTCTTGCTAACGAGGCTAAAGTTGTAATGACAATTTTGCACACTTTCAAATTGCATCTGTATGTATTGATTAACATGTATTTCATTTCAATGTCAGGGGCAAAGCGTGTGGCTTTAAAACAAAGGCAAGTGAATGTTTATTAGTTTTACCCGTAGAATTTCAAAGGTCATCATTCGCAACAACCATAGATACATCGTTCAAGCAGGGGTCGTAGCCATCCCAAGGAATTAAATCAATTTCAGGAAATAAAGAAGAAGGCTGTACGTTTTGAAACCAACGTATATATAAATGATATATGACAGAAATAAACATTCATAATTTTCTCAAGTTTCAAGTTTCAATGTTTATTGCTATATGGCCTCCGGCCCTTGCAAGTACAAATACCATCGTATAGCCACAAAATTTCAAAGTATACAAAGTATAAGCAAACAGACATATGTAATGGTACAGCTATTTATAATAAACTGCTGTTAAGTAACTTAATTCTTCTTTTAAAAGCATTTTACAAGAACATATCAGTACCCCTGATCACCTTTTCTTCCCGGGAGCTCATGATTATATTAAATTAATTATAGTAGCGGGTGTAAAATACTTAATTGGTATATACCTTTCTCGGATGTCTAAGTATGTCGTGCATATTAATAGAAAATGAAATTCATCTTCAATATCAGTTTTGCAAAAAGAACATAACCTTTGGTCCCTGTCGATATTCAAATAGCGGCCCTTTTCAATCATGAGATTATGGGGAAAAATTCGAAAACATACATATGCATTTAGAAATTTACTAATAGTTAAACAATTTAAATATACATCAAAATCAAAGTTACTTTTAAATCCATTGTATGTTTGAAGTTTGGGGGCACTATTACACTTGTCTACCCACTGCTGTATAAAAATATCTTTCAATCGTTGAGCATAATTATGCAAGAACAATGGTTTATTAACAGCCGATTGTTGTTCCCACACATATCCAAAACCTATGGATTGCAAGTGATTGCGTAATAAGGTGACCTAGTGTTCATGCCCTATGCCATCAAAGCATTTCAACATTTCATATCACTTTTTAATATGACGGGAGTGAGGTGTATCCAGTATTCGTAACCAATATTTTATAACTCTCATAGATGAATAAATATGTACTGAATATCTGCCACAATCACCTAAAATAGCATTATTAACAGCGTACATTGGTGCTGACATAAATCGTTTACATGCATATATGTGAACTCTTTCTACAACTTCAAAATATTTTAGCCCCCATATTTCCGATCCATATAATAAAATAAGCATCACATGGCGTCAAAAATCTTTAAAAAATAACAATCATATGGCATAGGCATATAGTCGTATAGGGACGAAAGCATAGATACAATGACGCGGGCATAGGCATATAGTCGTATAGGGACGAAAGCATAGATACAATGACGCGTTATGCTTTACAAGACCTGTTTTCTGCCATTTTAAGCATAGACAGGCTAGACACCATAGCACACCATTTTTGTAGTATGCCTGTATACCACGCTGCGACAGGTCCCTGAATTTGTTACGTTAGAACATTGTCAGCTCATTTGACACGAATACCAGAGTCCCTGAGACGGTCGCGTGCTTGAAATATTTCCCCTTTTCAGTCATATTGTTTAAACTTTATAAGGACCATCCTGTAAGAGTTTTTGTTGAATCGGCCTGCACGTTTTATATCTAACACTGGACTATCTTGCAGGGGGGTGTTCGGGACAGCGACATTGTACACATCTGCTACTGTTCTGTTTTATCGACTGCTTAATTTTGTTCATCAGTGAGACCAAATATCATAAGACAATTTCTAATTTCAGCATATTCAATTTTTTTACCTATTTCGTTCAGGTCGGCACTATCTTTATCAAACATATGCGCAACTTTGAGACGTAATAACCCCGTAGAGATAAATAAATTAAATAGTTATGTTTATATAGTATAACAAATGATATGTAACAGCATACGCATATCAGTTATTCTTATAGCATATTGTTTATTCTTCTGATAGAAATTAATAAGGAGATATTTTAATCATATGTATATGCAATGTTAGGATGAAGTTTGAAAATTTAATAAGTTTTTGTGAGATATTTGTCATTTACAACGAATCTAAGAGTACACATAAACTAGAACTTTAATTAATATTTATTACTAGTAAGAACACATCCAGGGTGGAGTATAAGTGGAGTCAACAGAATGAAAAGTCATTTAGATAAGAGAATCGATTGACCATATACTTAAAAATGAGTTCAATTAACGAAATGTTCAGCATATAGACATAAGATTAGATTACCTCACATAGTCATTGAAATAGCACATATGAACGGGTCACCGAAAAGCCTTATTTGCATAAGTTACACAAAATATAACACCGAGAAACATAACAGTAAAACTTTATACCAATACAAAGTAATTAGATTTTGGAGTATTTGACAAGCATATAAATACATGAATAAATTGGTTTTTCTAGTATATTCCAGCGAGTCAACCAATCAGCAATAAGCACGTTAGCTAAGGGCCAATCAAAGTTAAAAAGAAAATATATGCAAATTAACCTGAAGAAAAAATGTAGAGGTGAAGTCAGAAGTTGTCAGTCTGCGGTTATATTTGAAAATAACTTTGAGATTTGTCACGTCTTCTTGACGTGGCGGCCATGTTGGCCGCCGCGCTGTAAAATTGTATTTCCTGAACATTAGCAAGCATTTTGTTAGAAAATATTCAACAGACATTAATCGCGAAGAAAACGGACATGAACTTTGTTTATTACTGTGTGTTCTCCAGGAACCATACGTAATTACGTAACAACTTCTTCAAACTCGGATTTGATGTTATATTGTTCATTTTCAATTTCACCAACTTTATTTTTAAGTGATTTTATATTTTCGGACAGCGTATGCTGCTTTAACTCTGTATTACCATTATTTTCATTAATATCACTCGAGTCTTTTTTCCGCATAACATTTCATGTCGAACAGTCTGCACTTCCAAACGAACATCGGCTATACAATCGCTCGTCTGCTTATTATAAGCCGCCATAGTATTTACAATGTATTGAGTATCCGGATTCATAAATTGGCCAACGTATAAATCATGCGGCTGGGTTGAAGCCGAACCACTTGTATCGCGATGCATAGGGCCAGAATTAAGTTCGACATCCATTGTTAATAGAAATATTCGCTTGTGATAGCCCCTGTACAAACATGCATAGCTTGTTGTTTCGCCAAACATATGTATGACATGAGTACAATCCATATGATTTTGTGTAATGCTACTTTGCGCGTAAGGCTCAATAAACGCGGATAGTACTTCTACCGATGCATAGAAGCCTTTAATATAGATACACAGGCCCAATGCAACCAACATGCACGCGAACAGTCTGAAATGCACATCGGTTCCCGGCGTACAAGGATTATACTGTTTATTTTCTTTCCGCTGTGATGGTCGCGACTTTTCTTGTACAAAACACCCAACGCGTATACGGTATTGATTGAGCGCGATACCCATTTTTCCGTATAACAATAGATATAAGACTTCACGACAAAACACACGAACACACACCTTGAATCGAACGTGTAAATTGTATTGTCCACTGACCACTATTGACCTCTACTGACCAACTCTGCAAAGTCACGGTCAATGCACACAGTCCTCGCCAATCACAACAGGTAACATATACATGTATGAGCGCCGAATAAATGAAACAATAATTCTTCTTATACTCACTTTTACAATTATGATTCCAAAAATCACTAGATCCAATAACTTACAGCTTTCAAAACTAAACAGTTCTATCCTTTTTTTACTTTGTTTCCATAAAATTTAACCACTTTAAACGCACTTTTTACGCCGCACTAAAAAACACGTCTAGCTGTACCACTAACAAAACTAAGTATATCCTAGTATATAAAACATACAGGCAAGTTACAAATAAACACACTTCAAATAAAAAGAAGTTGAATCACAATAGTGACACCGACATATGTTTGTCCCATCCTCCTCGGCATATCATTTGAGTAAGAAAGTTTTCAGTTTCTGGCATAAGTTTGCGCTCTAAGTAGTGTCAAATAAGCTTACCATGGAAAGCTGTGAGATGGTTTCATGATTTTTTTTTAAAGGCGACGAAAAATCCAAACAAACTTAATTTAAAGTTAAGTTCTTTTACAAGCACTGGTTGAAATTATCATTGATCAGCAAGAAGGCCGACACCATATACCATAAGTTTAATAATTATTCTCAGTTTGTGTTCGTTTCACATGATTTAAATGGATGGGCGGCTGACTAAACGGAAATTTACGTGCAATGTTTGGACCTAATAGAAGGGAATATATAAAGTGTAGATTTTTGAGACATGCACAACTTACATCTTCTGCGAAGAAAAACAATAAAAAGACGGAGGGAAATGTTTACGCATATCTGATAACTGAAGACATTGCGAAGTCATGTCTTATGAGCACAGACGGATCAGAGGTCTTAGCGTAACCAATATTAATGTTGTATTAACTGAAGTTGTTCCGAGTCACATTGTTTGATGTAGCATTAAATCTGCTTCTTCGTTTTATTTGACTAATAACAATCGATAATTTGGAAATAAATCAGGAAGCGTTTGTATATATTAATATAAAACTATTAATGCAGTTTTTATGCCCATTTAAATGTTTACTTCAATCCGTAAGAAAAGTCGAAACGTGTTTTAACTCATTCGCATAGGATCGTCTAAATTCCGATTTTTGGTCAATTTGTTGTCACATAAATCGCTTCTGTCGCCTTATAAGTAAATAATATTGCATCTAATCGTGAAATAGCATTGACACATTATATATTCAGGCCGGCAATATCAATGTGTAGAGTTTCTGGACTCTAAAATATATATAATAAAAAAAATATAACAATTCACCCAGCACACGCAACACTTAAGTCAGGTCCACAGGTTGCTGTTTTGTTTTAAATGTAGTAATGTTGTATTTTCTAATATCTCTCATCAACAAGAATTCATATGTGTATTCTTCTATCTACATCACTCAGAGTACAAGTGGCTTCATATTTGTGATATTTTTATATTTCTTGAGCTTGTCGTTTTAATATACATATTTTTAAATTGACCTATTCACGTTTTGGTAAATTGACGCAATTTACAACAATTGTTTCAGATTTTCAAATTGTTGTTTTAGCTATGATATTTGCGAGGAAACAGTTATACTGAACGTTTACCATACTCTTAAAATATCCATTATATGCATGTTTTAACGATTTAAATACCTTAATACTATAAGCGTTACAAACGCGAACCGATGTATTAATTTAGAGAGTTCTGTTCTTATCGTTATATTTTGTGACATTACGAGCATTTCTTATATGTATTAAAACATAAGTCACACTTTACATCAGTGCCGATGGCCCAGTGATTTTAGCGCTAGTTTTTCCCTTCAAGGAGCAGTGGTTCGAGTCCAGTTGTGGACAATGTTGATTTTAATATAAACTGTATACCAGTTAACACAATTTTGTTTGATCGTAATTGATGCGCTATTGTGTGTGAACAAACGTGAAAACAAAGAGAGGTTACGGCTTCAGTAAATGTCAACGATTGTGGATTTACTATCGTTCTCTATTGGAGTGTTATATTATATCATGCCTTGAATGTTTAATATAATGTGTGTAGATACTCCTATCAAAATAGACACTGTTGTATTTCAGTTCATTTTACACCGTTTTAGGTTTTCTTAATTACATAGTTTTAAATGAATAAATCTTATACATGAACGATTCTGATACGTTAGCTGTGCATTTCTATTTTAAACATTTGATGAGCACCCAACCACAGCTGTGCATTTCTATTTTAAACATCTAACGAACACCTAATGCACAGCTGTGCATTTGTATTATAAACATCTGACGAACACCCAATGCACAGCTGTGCATTTCTATTTTAAACATCTGACGAACACCCAATGCACAGCTGTGCATTTGTATTATAAATATATGATGAACACCCAATGCACAGCTATGCATTTCTATTTTAAACATCTGACGAACACCCAATGCACAGCTGTGTAATTCTATTTTAAACATCTGATGAACAGCCAATGCACAGCTATGCTTTTCTATTATAGACGTCTGACGAACACCCAATGCACAGCTATGCATTTCTATTTTAAACATCTTACGAACACCCAATGCACAGCTATGCATTTCTCTTAAAAACATCTGAGGAACACCCAATGCACAGCTGTGCATTTCTATTTTAAACATCTGACGAACACCCAATGCACAGCTGTGCATTTGTATATAAACATATAATGAACACCCAATGCACAGTTATGCATTTCTATTTTAAACATCTGACGAACACCCAATGCACAGCTGTGCATTTCTATTTTAAAAATCCGATGAACACCCAATGCACAGTTGTGCATTTCTATTTTAAACATCTGACGAACACCGAATGCACAGCTATGCATTTCTATTTTAGACATCTGACGAACACCCGATGTACAGCTGTACATTTCTATTTAAAATATCTGATGAACACCCAATACACAGCTATGCATTTTTCTTATAAACATCTGACGAACCCACAATGCACAGCTGTGCATTTCTATTTTAAACATTTGACGAACACCTAATGCACAGCTATGCATTTTTATTTTAAACATCTGATAAGCAACCATTGCACAGCTGTGCATTTCTATTTAAATCATCTGATGAACACCCATCGCACAGCTGTGAATTTTATATTTTAAACATCCGGCGAACACCCAATGCACAGCTTTGCATTTGTATTACAAACATATGATGAAAACCCAATGCACAGCTATGCATTTCTATTTTAAACATCTGACGAACACCCAATGCACAGCTGTGCATTTCTTTTTTAAACATATGATGAACACCCAATGCACAGCTGTGCATTTCAATTTGAAACATCGGACGAACACCTAATGCATAGCTATGCATTTCTATTATAGACATCTGATAAACACCCAATGCACAGCTGTGCATTTCTATTTTAAACATCTAACGAACACACAATGCACAGCTGTGCATTACTATTTTAAACATCTGATGAACACCCAATGCACAACTGTGCATTTTATATTTTAATCACCTGATGAACACCCAATGCACAGCTGTGCATTTCTATTTTAAATATATTACGAACACCAAATGCACAGCTATGCATTTCTATTTTAAACATCTGACGAACACCCAACTCACAACTGTGCATTTCTATTTTGAACATCTGATAAGCACCCAATGCACAGCTGTGCATTTCTATTTTCAACATCTGACGAACACCCAATGCACAGCTATGCATTTCTATTTAGACATCTGATGAACACCCAATGTACAGCTGTGCATTTTTATTTAAAGATCTGACGAACACCCAATGCACAGCTATGCACTTCTCTTATAAACATCTGACGAACACCCAATGCACAGCTGTGCATTTCTAGTTTAAACATCTGACGAACACCCAATGTACAGCTATGCATTTTTATTTTAAACATCTGATGAGCACCCATTGCACAGCTTTGTATTTTGATTTTAAACATCTGATGAACAACCAATGCACAGCTGTGCATTTCTCTTATAAACATCTGACGAACACCCAATGCATAGCTATGCATTTGTATTATAAACATATGATGAAAACCCAATGCACAGCTATGCATTTCTATTTTAAACATCTGACGAACATTCAATGCACAGCTGTGCATTTCTATTTTAAACATATGATGAACACCCAATGCACAGCTGTGCATTGCTATTTGAAACATCTGACGAACACCCAATGCATGGCTATGCATTTCTATTATAGACATCTGATGAACACCAAATGCACAGCTGTGCATTTCTATTTTAAACATCTGACGAACACACAATGCACAGCTATGCATTTCGATTTTAAACATCTCATGAACACCCAATGCACAGCTGTGCATTTTATATTTTAATCATCTGATGAACACCCATTTCACAGCTGTGCATTTCTATCTTAAATATATGACGAACACCCAATGCACAGCTATGCATTTCTATTATAAACATCTGACGAACACCCAATGCACAGCTGTGCATTTATATTTTAAACATCTGATGAGCACCCAATGCATAGCTGTGCATTTCTATTTTAACATCTGACGAACACCCTGTGCACAGCTATGCATTTCTATTTAAGACAACTGACGAACACCCAATATACAGTTGTGCATTTCTATTTTAAAGATCTGACGAACACCCAATGCACAGCTATGCACTTCTTTTACAAACATCTGACGAACACCCAATGCACAGCTGTGCATTTCTATTTTAAACATCTGACGAACACCCAATGCACAGCTATGCATTTTTATTTTAAACATCTGATGAGCACCCATTGCACAGATGTGTATTTCTATTTTAAACATCTGATGAACATCCAATGCACAGCTGTGCATTTTATATTTTAAACATCTGACGAACATCCAATGAATAGTTGTGCATTTCTATTATAAACATATTTAAAATATCTGATGAACACCCAATGCACAGCTATGCATTTCTCTTATAAACATCTGACGAACCCACAATGCACAGCTGTGCATTTCTATTTTAAACATTTGACGAACACCTAATACACAGCTATGCATTTTTATTTTAAACATCTGATAAGCAACCATTGCACAGCTGTGCATTTCTATACCTGATAGTGTAGCCTTACTATGGATTTTATTTGAAAATAAGTGTCCCCGTACCAAGAAGGACTCAGGTTTATTTTTCATTCATTAAAGGATAATATGAGAAGAATGGCTAAACTTCTGAAAGCATATAATTTATTTTCGCTGTCGCTCACCGTTCAATTGTTATATCTGGGGTTGAACATGTGTAGGATTATTGCCAAGATACATCAAAATAACCCATAAGATAAGTAGTTTTCATGGCTTAGCAACTATTTAAGTGATGTACGACCTTCTTTCGAGAGGGTCATCAGTGGATTTTGGCTTATTTACCGCAGTGAGATATTATAAAACGTAAATAAATTATACGAGGTAAATTGATAGTTCAATGCACTTACAATTAAGTTCCCATGTGTGTACTGAACATGAGGCAGTCGAACGAGTTATAAGAAAACAAGAAAACATGCTAATAAACAGCTGTGGTCAAAAGTGATAACGAACGTAATTGCCTTTTTTGTAACGAATTAGATGTCGAAGATGAGTTTCATTTTGTTTGTAAATGTCCTTAATACATTGATAATAGAAGTAACTACTTTAATAAATGTTATTATGTTAGGGCTTCTGTTTCCAAATTATACCAATAACTGAATACAACAAATAAATTTGAACGTATTAAATTAGCCAAATTTGTAAAAGACGCTATGATTTTAAGATATAATATTTCTAATGATGTTACTTAACTTCAAATAATTATAATAAGGTATTTTTCATCTATGTGTCCCTTTTCTACGACTTGTATTGGTTATCCGATGCTAATAAAAACGCTGCAAGCATCGAAAGACCGTTGGAGAGAAAATAAACTAAAAGAACAGTATTGATAAGTGTTTAGGATCGTTAGGATAATTGATATAAATTTAATCACCTGTTTGCAATGTCATGTGTACAATGTTTATCAAATGTGAAAGTACCGGATGCTTTAACTCAACTCTTTATTTTACCCACATCGGTGTGGGTACCATTCCGTCGTATGCACATGGGTGTACAGAAATGGGGGGGGAATGTATGAGGTAGGGAACTACACCTACAATCATTGGTTTGACGGACTGGCTATAATCCAGCACATAATCGGTAGGTATTTTTAGCCTCGATCTGAGAAAACTGGTCTTCATGCATATTCGTAAAATGGCTTCCTGGATAAGCTTGTGTAGTCTGACAGGCTAATCAGGGACGACATTTTCCGCCTTGGCTGGATTTTGTTTAATTCAAACGAAAACATGCATACACGCGGAAATTATCGTTCCTGATTTGCATGTGCGGACTGCACAGGCTGATCAAGGATGCCACTTTACTCACATGCATGTTGTCCGAGATTGAGACTTATTCGTTCGCACTGCAGAATCGGTTGGTAGCAAAGCGTTTTTATTAATTAGTTGAGAATTGATGTAATTGAGTTGTTCAACAAACTTAGTCTTATTCAATATCTAAACACTGAGTTGATTGCGGTAGTCAGAAAATATAACCGATTTTCACTTATTTAGCGATAAAATATTTAACATTCACTCATTTAACTGATAAAAAAATAATATTGTAGTTATCCTGCTATGAACAAGTTATCAAGCTCCAGATAGGTAAATTATCAACGAAAATATCTTCAAAGCGACACCTATCAAAAGGTAGCAACTGCCAAGGCACCAGTCGTTGGCGAATTCGGCACGGCAGCTATTCCAGACCCTTGTGAAAACATATTCAAGAGGTATGCACTGTTGAAACGGGGATTGATTCATTTGCGTGTGTTGCCGTCCCATGTTAGCCTGTGCAGTCTGCCGACTTTTTGTATAAAGGAAGTCTCTTCTTAGCGAAACCCAGTTTAGGCTGAACGTGTCGTCCCTTATAGGCCTGCACGAACTGCACAAGGTAATCTAGGACGACACTTTACGACATGCATTTAAACCCGTTTTCCCAGAACGCGACTGATATTCGAGTAGCTTCACTTTTAACATTTCTTTGCCACAATTTTTGTATTATTTAAAAATACTGCTTAGTTGCTTGTTTCCCTTGTAATCAAAGAGTTATATGTGTTTGTAAATGCAATCAGATGCAATTTTAAAGCAAGAAAAAAGTTTTTTAAACTTTCGGGCGTTATTACAATTCAGGTTGTTACGCAATTGTAATAATGTAATCACTTTATTACAATTGAGGTTCTATGAAAACACATTTTTTGTCATTCATAGGTCGTATTGCCCAATTAATATATATTTTATATACATATATGCATTATATTTTGCAATAATCTGTGTTTGAAAATGCGATAAGATGCGATTTTAAACCAAAAGATAAGTTTATTACACTTTCGGGCGTTATTACAATTCAGGTCGATAAGCAGTTGTAATAATGTAATAACTTTATTACAATTGGTTTTGTATGAGAAAACATTTTTTGTCATTCATAGGTCGTATTACCTTATTAAGATACATTTTTAATATACATATATACACTATATTTTGCAAAAATATGTGCTTAAAAATGCGATAAGATGCAAATTTAAACCAAGAAATAAGTTTATTACACTTTCGAGCGTTATTACAATTCAGGTCGACACGCGATTGTAATAATGTAATAACTTTATTACAATTGAGTTTGTATGACAACACCTTTTTGTCATTCATAGGTCGTATTACCCTATTAATATATATATATATATTATCCATGTATGCATTATATTTTGCAATAATCTGTGTTTGTAAATGCAATCAGATGCAATTTTAAAGCAAGAAAAAAGTTTTTTAAACTTTCGGGCGTTATTACAATTCAGGTTGTTACGCAATTGTAATAATGTAATCACTTTATTACAATTGAGGTTCTATGAAAACACATTTTTTGTCATTCATAGGTCGTATTGCCCAATTAATATATATTTTATATACATATATGCATTATATTTTGCAATAATCTGTGTTTGAAAATGCGATAAGATGCGATTTTAAACCAAAAGATAAGTTTATTACACTTTCGGGCGTTATTACAATTCAGGTCGATAAGCAGTTGTAATAATGTAATAACTTTATTACAATTGGTTTTGTATGAGAACACATTTTTTGTCATTCATAGGTCGTATTACCTTATTAAGATACATTTTTATATACATATATACACTATATTTTGCAACAATATGTGCTTAAAATGCGATAAGATGCAATTTTAAACCAAGAAATAAGTTTATTACACTTTCGGGCGTTATGACAATTCAGGTCGACACGCGATTGTAATAATGTAATAACTTTATTACAATTGAGTTTGTATGAGAACACCTTTTTGTCAATCATATGCCGTATTACCCTATTAATATATATATATATATTATATCCATGTATGCATTATATTTTGCAATAATCTGTGTTTGGAAATGCGATCAGATGCAATTTTAAAGCAAGAAAAATGTTTATTACACTTTCGGGCGTTATTACAATTCAGGTTGTTACGCAATTGTAATAATGTAATCACTTTATTACAATTGAGGTTCTATGAGAACACATTTTTTGTCATTCATAGGTCGTATTGCCCTATTAATATATATTCTATATACATATATGCATTATATTTTGCAATAATCTGTGTTTGAAAATGCGATAAGATGCGATTTTAAACCAAAAGATAAGTTTATTACACTTTCGGGCGTTATTACAATTCAGGTCGATATGCAGTTGTAATAATGTAATAACTTTATTACAATTAGTTTTGTATGAGAACACATTTTTTGTCATTCATAGGTCGTATTACCTTATTAAGATACATTTTTATATACATATATACACTATATTTTGCAAAAATATGTGCTTAAAAATGCGATAAGATGCAATTTTAAACCAAGAAATAAGTTCATTACACTTTGTGGCGTTATTACAATTCAGGTCGACACGCGATTGTAATAATGTAATAACTTTATTACAATTGAGTTTGTATGAGGACACCTGTTTGTCATTCATAAGTCGTATTACCCTATTAATATATATATTATATCCATATATGCATTATATTTTGCAATAATCTGTGTTTGGAAATGCGATCAGATGCAATTTTAAAGCAAGAAAAAAGTTTATTACACTTTCGGGCGTTATTACAATTCAGGTTGTCACGCAATTGTAATAATGTAATAAAGTTTATTACAATTCAGGTCGTTATTACACTTCAGGTTGTAACATGGCTCCACTACGATGATGTATGTATATTAGTATTAAATTTTAATTTGCGATCGTTCTTATCTTTTATGAAACTAACGTTGATCTAAATGCAAACGAAATTTAGAAAAAAGACACAACATACAAAAAATACTCGTATTGTAAAAAAAATTGCGTCCTCCGCCACGTCCTAGTAATGCCCGCCACCAACGCAACCAGCGAGAGGTCCTTCTCCGGCCTGAGACCTCCGGACGTCTATGACACAGGAGAGACTCACCCACCTCATGACGCTCCACGTGCACAGGTGTGCTACCGACGCAATGGACTTGTTAGATGTTGCCAATGAGTTCGTCAGTGTGAATGAATCACGGTTAACTATCTTCGGGAAGTTTTCATAGAATGTGACACTTGGCATTAACATTACGCGAACAGTGCATGATAAATTGTGGCTTAAAAATGAATTATCCGTAATTTTTGTTTATTTAACTTAATTTAATAATATTTATTCATCCTGGTTCAGTATTTTAATAGTGCTCGAAATGTGGATACATTATTTACTAATCATGTCATATTGTATTGGTTGTTGTGTATTTTTATGTGGTTATTTATAACACTCTCCCATTTTCAGGTGTTAAATATGTCCAATAGTAATAAAATATATCCATTGTGAATGTAATGTTAATGTTTTTATTTCTCATATCACTTGTTAAACTCCGTCATTAAAATACATAAACATTTACTTAATTTTATGTTGTAATTAGATTTTTTGGAAAGAAAATAATAACATTTAAATCAACATGAAAGTTCCCCCAAAACGCACCATATTAATTGTAATTGTATTTTCTTTCGGAACCACGGGAGAGGACAACCCTCTCAAACGAACCTCTTTATGTCCCCAGTACATAAACTGGACCGCCCCCCCTGAATATGTTGCAGGTCATAAATGTAAAACTGACTTTGAAATTGAAGAAGCTTTACAAATATTTTACACTTACAACACTGTTGGTTTTCCAAAAAAATCTTTCCTATCTACCTGCCCTAGTTTTTTGGGGCAAATTTTTAGTATATTAAATGTCAGTAAGACCGGTGTGACACAATGGCTGTTATTTTATATAAAGAGCGAGGTTCCCGGCCTGCGCGCACATTTCAATAAGCGAGCTGGGTGATGCGATTTATAATTAAGTCGTTTCCAATTACACAAAATCTCGTTCCCGGCCTGTAAGCGAGCGGGGTAAAAACGATTTATAATTAGGTCGTTTCCAGTAACACATCCCTATTCCTAGAAAATGACTTCTAGGTAGTACAATGAGTATATATATATAAGTTTACCGCTTATCGAATGTTCATTTAAAAGTCGAAGCAGCGTTTGAACGAACTAACTAATACATTCAAGCTGTTAATAAGATCATTCGAAATACAAGTAGAGGGCAAATAGATGTGAATAAATACAAGGTATGTGGCGAATTTAAACGTTGACTTTCTATTTGTGTTAAAGTGGATGTTTTAATGACAAAAAAGTAATGGGGCCCAGGTTGCATTATGGGTGTTTCTACACCATTAGTTGTTATTAATTTGTGAAACAAATCATATCTGTAAGAATATGTATCAATGCCCGTTGTGGGCTAGGTTTAGATCTCGGCCAATTGACCGATTTAAACGTAAGCATACATGTAACATATTATAGAACACATAATACAGTAAGTACATTTGTTTAACCCTCGTAGCAATTCGTTTCACATTTACATTGTGACATTGAAATTCAAAGGCGTATCGTTACAAATCGGAAGAAAGATTATCCACAAACGTTTTTGTCGTTATGAGAGACGTGTACTGTTTTTAGATCATTGAAATACGAACATACATACATGTTTTGCAACCAATAGTAAATGCCAACACTAAATTGCAATAATCCAATTCCCATATATTAAGCCTCCGAATCGCTTTAAGATGCACAGTGTATGTACCCAAGTAACAACCCGTTGTGCAATAAACCCGTTTTGCAATAAATTTATTGAAAACACGGGTTGGAGTGTCTAATTGCAATTTGATTTTTTAAACAACCCGTTTTGCAATAAACCCGTTTTGCAATAAAATCATTCATGCACATTAATTTGCAAATTTTTTTATTGCAAAACGAGTTGGGGTATCTAATTGCCATGTAAATTTTGTATATCAACCCGTTTTGCAATGAACTCGGTTTGCAATAAAATCATTACTCTTGTATTTATTAATTCAATTGGCTTGAAAGAGGAAATTCAAGTGTTGTATTTAAACAAAATCAAATCATTGCAAAACGGGTTTATTGCACGACGGGTAATTACATACACATAAAAGCTCGTTTTCATCGATGTTAGCTTGAGTTAACAAGTCACTTTATCTAAGTATACAGTCATACATTCGATAGAGCAATCTTTTATCAAGTACCGTCCGTTTATTTTCAGATGTCAAATACAGCATCGTGCACAATCTATGTGGCGGTAGAGATCAATGCAAGAGCCGAAGCCAGTGCCAACATTGATAGGGGTACTGTAGACGGCGGTCTTGCTGCGAGCATTTTTGTGGGTGTTTTGATTGTTGTTGTGGGCATGAAATTTATCCGTAAAAGATCGCAATCAGGTGAGTTGGTTTTAGCTATCCGTTATCAATTTGCAATAATACAATATTGGTAAAACAATCGTTTGAAATAATTGTATTTTGTCCGTGTCAGATAGAACCTTAGTCTTTTATTAGTTGATAGTTTTCATCATCGCGAAACGTAATGCTAGCAATTGTTACTGTATATAGTTATGATATTGATATTCCGAACACATCATTTCGTAAATCAGGAATACTTGTTCAGCCCGTTGTTACTGTAAAATGTAATGTTTAAGGACGAGGCACAATGACCGGAACTTCTGCTAGCGAGAACACAGCCTTTATCCGAACGGCCCCAGCCAGCAAGGCGACGCTGAACACTAGCAGTAATTCGTTGAGTAGCCAGGTGGAGGTAGATGCAGTCCCGGATGTTCGCATGAAGGCACCAGAATTGGTGACTGGAAGTCAGTTAGAAGGTACGTTTACGGAAAATCACTGGCGCGAAATCGACCACGTGCGATATGAACTTATAAACCTACCCAGCATTTATCTTTTCAAATAATAATTATTGAAGTATTATTGCATAAACGCTATCTACTATGCCCTCTGGCAGGGTGCAGAAACTTGGCAAAAGGGAGAAATGGTGTATTAACAAGGCGATTCACGTGCCGTTCAAGCCATTATGTTTTTCATATCCAGATCCACGCGCAGTTACTTCCCTTAGTAATGGCTGGATTCAATGAAGTTATTATTTTATTAATAACTCCAGCCTTCGACGACTTTCCAAGCATAAATGGGGAACTGAATAAGCATCAGTTTCCTCATGCATGCAGAAATAAAGGCAATGAATATTGCAATCCACTTTTCAAATTTATACCATCTGAACTCTCTTGACAACAGCTTTATTTATTGGTAACCTCAATGAAGTTAAGGTTTTTTACTCAACACTTTCAAAAGACTGTGCTGTAAATGTAAGTGTTTATATACCTTCAGCGTTCCTGCTGTATGCTTGAAATACTTCAGTGGCAATATTTTGGCAGTATTAATTTTTAGAACATTTAGTTGGAACGAAATTAGATAGACCTGTACGAAACTGTCGAAAGAAACATCTATGAAACATCCTGCAGATGATCACGCCCTCGAAAACGTGTATTATCCTTATATTGATTGCATATTTCAGCCCTCCTTCAATTAGCACACCGGAGGGCCTATCCCAGTCATGTGCTCACCCTTGATGATCTCTTCACTAAGCAGTGTATTACCTACATTGCGACGAACATCGGAGGGGAAGCGAATCGACGCGACCTGTTCCGTGAGCTGAACATCATACCGGCGGTTTACGAGCCGGAAGAGGAAAAGTGGCTGAGGGACAAACACAATTATCCTGATTTTAAATACACTGTTCTGAGAACATGGCTATTTCAGAATACAGGGACAGAAGTAGCCGATCTTGCTCATCTGTGCCGCTGCCTAGAGCGGTCCAATCTGACTGTAATTTCTGATGCATTGACTTCTATGCACTTTGCTTACGCTACACGATCTCAAGCGGCCGGTAGTGCTAGCTCAGAACGAGGTCAAATGGACACGGCGTCGAAAGCTTCTCAGTTAGACCCATCCGTGTGAGGCTTTTTTCGGCATAGCTGTTTAACCCAGCTTTTCACATTAAATGACCTTTACATAACGCCAGCAGACCCGAATGAATACACTGCATTCAATTCATGGGCTGATTTAAGCATAATCCCTACAAACATTGGCAACAACTCCGCGTTTTGATAGTATAGGATGTAACACTAATCAATGTAGGGAAATGCGGACTTCTAATTGTGTGTTCGTTTTGGCCCAGTTACAATTACGCATAACCGGTAAATTCAATCCCCAAGACTTTCAGGGTCAGTGCTGGGTATTAAAATCGTCAGGGGAAGACGAAATGTACTATTTATCGACGCCTTATGTTGATCACACAGTATTGCTTTCAAGATATCAAATAACAAGAACTTTAGGGAAAGAAATCAATGAAAACATTTCGGTAAATGCCACTTGTCTTGCATTGTGACACACACAACTACCGAAATAGTATAGGGTCCATGATATAAGGGAAATCGTTTAATTATATAGTCACACATGAGTGACGTACGCGGTCAGTGTGTCTGAAAATCTTCCCTGTAAGCCAGCATTGGCTAACGACTTTTTTCCACTTTGATAGAAAAGATTTTTAAAGACCCGCGTAATGCGGAAACGTGACTTATGCAATATGCTGCAGTCCGCACAGGCTAATCAGGGACGACACTCTCCGCCTAAATTGGATTTTTGCTAAGAAGAGACTTCATTTAAACGAAAAATGTCATAAAAGCGGAAAGTGTCGTCCCTGATTAGCCTGTGCGAACTGCACATGCTAATCTTGGACGACACTTAACGCACATGCATTATGCCCAGTTATCTCAGAGCACGACTCATATGATAAAGATATCGGAAGATTAATTGTAATTTAAGCCCAGTATTCCCAAAGCGAGGCTCAACTATAGTTCTCGTTCTTATACACGTTTTGACTTTGCTCCGGATTTTGTCTTTCTAACTGTGATATCTTCGTATTATATTTTTATGATCTTAATTAAATTTATTTGCAAAAATTTGATTTCTTATTTTTTATGACCATTTTCGATGTTATGGTCTTTCAACATTTTCCATCTGCATGTACAATATGTTTCTGTATAAATTATTGCAATAACACAGTTGATGTTTATATTTTTGTTTAAATAAATACAATTACAAAACTATGACGATTTTCTTCGAGCTCTGTATACGAGTTCCTGGGTGTATTTAGTATTAAGTTATTATCAGACCAAGCATTTGTGGATTCAAGCGGGAAAAAAAGTTGAACCTAAATAAGCTACCTATTTTAAGGTAAAATAAGACTAAATCAGTATTTCCTTGATTGGAATAAATCACATATTTGCAAAACTAAAGATCATAACATCACAGTCGCTGATCAAATGAAATGATATATTTTACGGTTATTGCTAAGAAGTTTTGATTTCCAGTACAGGTCCATGATTTAATTCACAAAACTACATCTTCAATAATTATATTATTATTAAAAGAATGAAACTGCCAACAGTTTACACAATAAGTTTGACTTGAAATGCATTCACTCCAACTTGAACAAGTTATGTAAGTAAGAGTTTGCAATAAAAATTAAATAGCAATCGGTTTTTAAATTTTAGTTGCACGCTAATTTATGTCATTTAATTGTGTACAAAATATATCCGTAATTGAAAGTTGCGCTTTTCGCTCGTTTGACCCCAACATTTTCTTGAAATGAGACTTTGTACTTGATATTGTTTTCACCATCACTAAGATTTCCCACTTTCAAGAATGGGTCGGGTATATAAAGGCGCATAAAAGCCAACTTCTCAAATATTGTTCGCGAATAACGCCACTTATTTCAAAATGGTATGTCTGGTTTCAGACAAATAGAATGCATTTGTTGCGAGATCTCGTGCGCAGAAAATCAGGTGTGTCCGCATGTTGGACATTTATTTCTTACATCACCCAATTGTATAAACGCTGGTTAAAGTTACCGCTCGGTAGCTTTTAAACCTTGGTAAGTTTGCGGTTATTCAGGTTTAGTAACCGTCACGGTAACTCGATTGTATAAACACGAAATACCGCAAAGTAACTAAACCGCGCATAGTGGAATTTAACCAACGGTAAATTTAACCAAAACATTCCCACAGTGCATTTTCTAATGACGTAATTTTCGCGCGAAGTGTCACGCTTCGATTTCGTTAACAAACAAAATAAACAGCGTCATGTATTTTTTTTTATCAAATTCATTTACAAATGCTTTTACAATAAAATAAAGTGTACATTTTAACTATGAGTTCATCAAATTTTTCAAAATGTATACGAACATGTCACAGACCAGGGAAAAAAATATCATGATGTCGGGATTTGCCTCATTTAGCGGAATCCCTGGTGCTTCCAACTGCGAGAGAGTGCTTGATAAGACGCCTAATTTTCTTGTTTTTTAAATGATGTAACATATTCATGGTCGTCCTAACATGCTAGCCTATTCTTTTAATTTTGCTTATAACCCGTTTTCATATGACTGCGTTATAAAATAATATCTTTCGCCAAAGAACGATGTTTACACATTCAAAGCACAACGCTGAGTATATCCTTAACTTCAAATTACATCCGAAAATCACGCTGTCTGTAGTCCAATATTGCATATTGAAATTGAGATTTTATATTGTATACTCTATCGTGAGGACCTATGAAACAATTGGAAGCTGCTTTCAGGCTAGTCTCGAGCGCTTCAAGCGCAAGATGTGTCCGGCTCTTAAGTACAGCAAGTGGGGAGTCTTAACACCTCTTGACAGTGGTTTAACTTGTGATATGTGAATAACTCTTATGATACTTGTTACCTGCGTGTACACTATTTGTAATAACTCGTGAAACCGTATATACATAAGATACTGTGTTTATAGGTTAATAAATTGTAGGTTAATAAATATGACTTTGTTGAATGTTGCCAGATTTTGCGATTGACATTTAAGATTCAACCGCAAATATAAAATTTGATCTAAAGTCAACCCAAAAGCAATAAGCAATATATTGACTTTTATTGGGGCCTTTTCACGTTTTGGTAAATTGACAAAATTATTGAACAAATGTTTCAGAATCGCAAATTTATGTTTTAGTTATGATATCTGTAAGAAAACAGAAATACTGAACATTTACCATGCTCTAAAATATCCATTATATGCATCTTTTGACGGTTTAAAAACCTGAAAATTAAAAAGCGTTGCAATAATTTGGAGAGTTCTGTTGTTGTCGTTATATTTTGGGATACTACGATGATTTCTTATATAAGGTATAAAATACACTACTCATTTAATGAGCACGGATGGCCGTGTGGTCAAAGCGATAGACTTTTATTCTTGGGGTAAGTGGTTTGAGCCCATGTCAGGGTTACTTTCTTTTATTTTTGGTTTTTACTGGAGCTTTTTAGATCAAATGTTTACATTTATCAATATGAAGCATTTAATGACAATATTCAATACATGTCAAAATCTGTGAAAAGGCCTCTTTAAACGAGATGAAACATTTCAATCTAAACCACGATTCTTAACCCATTATATGTGCTCAGAAAGCACAAAGATCGAAATTCAGACACACCAACCGTAAATTTAAGTGTTTGTTGTATATCGCAGGGCTCAACATTAACCTAAAAACCAACTTGCCCTGCTGGGCAAGTACTTAGAAAATCTACTTGCCCTGAACGTAAAACCACTTGTCAAAACATGAATTATCACATTAACTGTAAACCTCATATTTTTAAAGAAGATCAAAAGATCAAAAATTATACACCATAAAACCTTTTTTTTATTTTTGCGCATTTAACAAAATGATTACAGCAATTAAAGTCTAAATTAAATGCTCTTAATTGTTGTTTTTTTGCACTTGCCCGGGCGGACAACTAGATTATAAAATAACTTGCCCGGACCCAACTTTTACTTGCCAGGGACAATAGGACAACCGTTAATGTTGAGCCCTGTATCGACGGAGAAAGTATGCCGAGCTAGCTCTAAGACAAAAATTCAAACACGAAATAACATGAATATATATCCGCCTTTAAGAGCTACCTTAAAAAAACAAATACCGGAAACACAGGTGGTTAGCGTGTGGCTTTGATATAAATTAGTGAAAACATCATTTTGAATGATACATACTCAAATAATAACGAAAAATCAACTTTTCTGAAAAAAAAACTAATAATTATTATAATTATATATATTTGATAGTGAAAAATGATGTTTTCACTAATTTATACCATAGCCACACGCTAACCACCTGTGCCCGGAAAGACCAAATATCGATAAAGCCTTATTATATCGAAATTAAGTTAATTGATCAAGGTAAAATATCGAGCAAGCTCTTTGCGCATCATTCACATCTGAACCGCAAAATTACGACTAAGGTGGACATTCAAACTGCTCTGAGCTTGGCATTCAAACATGGACTGCAAATATCAGAGGTAAATTTGCTGTATGTAATGCCTTGGATAAAGTCATTGCTGAGATTCTTTAGGTAAAAACGATGTACCAGTACGTCTATATGTGTTAATTTAGCGCTTAAATGTGTAGCGTAACAAAGTAAATTACCAACAAAAAGAAATTGAATAATATAACATTAAATATTATATTTAATATTAGTATTCTAAATAATATACGCATTGAAAACGTATTAACAACAGAAATTCAATGTTATTAGCTGGTAACGAAATTGGCAAATCACAATTAAGAGCTAATTGGACACGAAATACTAAACGGCCAGATAGCCAGAAAATATTGTTAGACATATTTTTACTATGCGCAATAGTGCTTTATTTTCGCTTTCAGTATTTTATGACTAATTTCTTATGCCATATTTTAAGTTGAGGTTAGTGGGGGAAATCAAACTTTTATTATGTAATATAGTCTTTACTGTACTGTGACTTTAGTCTCATAGCTCTAAAAATGAACAAAGCTGTTTTAACTCATTTCCAGACCTTGGAGACTACATAACTTTATGGTATTTGGAAGAGAGGTAACTCTGCAGTTCATGTTACAGTTTCCGTAATGTGAATTCAGGGGTTAGCTCCCTTTCATTTCACGATAAGTGTATGATGATTCTTATGTTGATTCCGAGTGGCAGCATTTTATTATTATGCTTATGTTTAATTGTATGTTGTGATTGTATATATGCTGATGAGACTGTAATAAACTAATAAACTATTGTACCTTCTTATTATGGATGTTGCCCAGATAATTAATGAATTCATGGATACATGTTTCAGGACGATGTCAGATGGCTAGTACAGATGGTATCTTCTATGTAACGTCAAACTAGACGAGACGAACGCACCAAGTTAATTACTCATTGCGTATCTCGCTAATTAGATATGTCTTGGGTATGCATGCTGCCGATTGATTGTTGTATAATTTCATGTAAATGGCGGGCTGACATCCAGATACGTCCGTCGCATATATCATATTTCTTCGCTACATTTGGGCACGTGGTTTTGCTCAAGATCCCGTCGGAAATTGTAAACGTCACCGTGGGGTGTTCCAATCTATATTAATGTATTGTTCTTGAGTAAAGAGGTAAGAATCACGCACACGGCCGGAGATAGCGGTCATACAATCTGTTATCATTGGGCCAATAGGCCGTTACATTCATCTTGTAGTTCAGCATATTTTACGACATTGGAAAACGATGTGTTACAATTAAATCAATAGAAATAATCGCTATAAACACTGAAATGGACTATGTGTATGTTTATTGAGCTTTAAAGACTGCGTCACATGATATAAAATAAAAACATTACACATCATCGACTAATAGGCCAATTCATGGTATATTTGTTGTTGTTTTTCACAATTGTTTCATAGCTTTTTCTAGAATGACAATAAAGGTAGGGTATATGTATGAGCCTAGAAAGTTCAAAACAATGACAAAAATATCAACTATTCATGAACTAGTGTTGTTGTTTTTTCAGACTTCAGAAATCAACCTTTTCCTTAATGTTCATGCCGCAGAAAATGCCTCACTTCCGTTTATTGTATACATCCACGGCGGAAATAACGTCATCGTCAGTGCAAGCCGCATGGCATACCAGGGCAAGGATAGGGACAGGTGGCGATTGTCACCATAGACTACAGACCAGGTAAGCTAAAGTTGAAACCATATGGCAAAATTACCTATGTACTTAAACAACATATGCGGCATAGGCCAATGTTCTCCTAAGGCGGCAATACGAGTATATAGATAATAAATGAATAATGACAATGTTCAGTCATACCGTAAAAAATTAAATATAATTTAATAATATAAGGTGCAAGAAAACACAATACTTTATTCAAAACAACATGGGCTAAAGCTCAATTTTATTACCGAGTTGTTATTATTCAACTGGATACTTATCTATGTTTTACATCGGGAAACTACTTGACTGCACGTACGTCTACAAAATATGCCCTGTTCTTGAGCAGGCATGCCAAGTTTCTTAAAACATACTTATAACATTAAACCAATAAGGCTATTCTTTAGAACACGGTTGTTATATTGAGTTATGTTCAATCTCTTATTTAAAATAAAATATAAAAAATAGAGTTTATGAATTTATGAAAGCATATTATATTTTGTACTATAGAGTACTTGTTACTAAACCTGAATGCATATTACTACTATTACTACTACTGCTACTACTGCTACTGCTGAAAATTCGTACAAATGATACATGCTGAAAGCGCAAAATGATTTTTGAGAATAATATACTTAAAGGGATCTTTTCACGTTTTGGTAAATTGACACAATTGAAAAAAGTTGTTTTAGATTCGCAAATTTTCGTTTTAGTTATGATATTTTGTGAGGAAACAGTAATACTGAACATTTACCATGATCTAATATAGCCATTATATGCATATTTTGACGATTTAAAAACCTGAAAATTATAAAGCGTTGCAACGCGAAACGATTGAATAATTTGGAGAGTTCTGTTGTTGTCGTTTAATTTTGTGAAACTACAAAGATTGCTTATATAAACTAT
This sequence comes from Dreissena polymorpha, assembly GCF_020536995.1. NCBI lineage: Eukaryota > Metazoa > Mollusca > Bivalvia > Myida > Dreissenidae > Dreissena > Dreissena polymorpha. Next base: position 72,783,555 of record NC_068356.1, read on the forward strand.
AACATACGTCTTTCATACATATTTGGCAGGATGGCCGAGCGGTCAAATTGGTTTTTACTTCAGGACTCAGCTGGTCACTGGTTCGAGTCCTGATGCGGGCTTCTTTTTTTCCTTATTTTAATTTTATACTTGATGTTTTACAGGAGCTTTTTAGATCCAGCAGTCAGCGGAATGAAAGGTGGAAAGTCACGTGTGCAGACGATGGTTAATGTTTGATCACACAATTGCACCATATTATTCATAGATTTCGAGGCTTAAGCAGGTTTTGATATGTTGTCGCCATTTTTAATGGACAAATCCATGAATCAATGGTCATCAATCAATTATCATTTATGATAGACATGCATTTAAAAAAAAGGCCAATATGGAACAACGCTGTGATGTGTCGTTAACCATTATATGAGGTACTAAAACGGTTTGAGCAGCGTTTTGGGTTTCGTATTGTACATTGTTTGCTTTGCTACAATAACGCTTTAGGCTAAGGTTTGATGCTGCAACGATGTGGTTTAACATGGATTTTCATGGTCGTTTTGTATGGTATCGTGTGATGAAACAAATTAGAAAAATGCACGCATATATTTATATATCCAATACAGACGTACATGTAAAATCACTCTTAAACAATCTTGTTAGATTTATATCGACTTGATCTCATTACTATATATCAAATATACAAATTTAACAAAAACTACATGAGTATCAATAAATAGAACACATTACAATTTACATTTGACAATTAAGATGTAAATACAAGCATACTAAAGTACTATAAGTTATTAAACTTTCTTAACATTTAAGCAGTTGCAAGTTTGCCTTGCAGAGTGTTTTCAAATGGTTCTGTATCATTAAAGTTTAGCCTAAAGGCTATAATATTGAAATGGACTACCTGTGTTTACACATTTATTATCAACGGTAATCGGAAAAAAGCAAAGCTTTTCTTGGCACAATTAGTTTTAGACGAAAATCCTCAGACAAATGGTAATAATGCTGTGAACTAAAAGACTCAAGCATATCATAACTATAACCGAAAAAAGGTAAGTTGTTCAGACAAACACGGTTTTAAATTAAAAAAAATATTCCGTTCAGCAAATGTTTCAAAAGGAATTATAATCATACATCTGCTAGAAAAAGTAAGAAAGTTGATCAAAGAAAAGAATTTTGCAAAAATATTATCAGTTATCTACAATGAAAAAGGATCATGAACAGAGCTGAGCAATACATAAGAGAAAAATTGCATATGCATCATAATATACAAGTGGGTTTAAGTTCCCATAGTCGTCTAACAGAGATTCACGATTCAGAATAATGAATGCATTCCAAAAAGGACTAGAAATATTTAAAAATCAATATAGACATTTACAAAATTAACACAATTTAATCGGTCTTAACTGAAAAGAGCATTTTTAATGGTTCAAACATATGTAGAAAACAATGCAGCAGAAAGGCCATTTACAATAAGGACAATGTTTTAACAAATAAGACACGTGCTTGTTTCATGCAAGAAGTATCCATAGTATGTGAACTTAGTCTTTATTTAACAATTAAATATCAGACTGTTTTGAAGTATATTGTTGATGAGGGATGAGTCAACAACGACAGGCACTGACAGATACTAACTACAATTGTTAAACCTTTACCACTGTGTGCTAACATGATTTTCAACATACAATAAAAGCAAACCAGCAGTAACTTATACAAGCGATTATAGAAACGGTTAATACAAAAGAGGTATACAAAACGAAGTACATAAATATGTACATCAATGCGAATCTTTTTTTGAAACTCACATAACTTTCTATTCACTTTCTCACTGAAAACTCAACACAGACTGTACTATATTTCAATTGAGAAAACATTTTAAAACAAATAATAAACAACATTTCATTTGTGTACGTTTACATAAAACCAATGTTTATACCACATGAAAACGCCTTTTTGATTCCGATATAATGCTTCTAGTGTAGATCTTTCGCAAACATGTTCATGTGGAATTGGATGACATTGAGAGAGAATGCATGAACAGTAAATATCGTCCAAGGTCAAGAAACCTGTTTTGTTTGTGTTTGATGAACATTCTCTGTCACAATATGGCCAAGCTCTTTAACGATATTATCACAGTCAGCTTTGGTGAGAGCTTCGCAAAGCGTCGGCAAATCGGCGTTGGGATAGTTGCGCTGTAACCAAACCACAAGCACGTCGTACACAAAGTAGGTGTGCGGCTGATTAGCCTAGTTTATTTTCCAGAGATCTTCCTCAGGTACATAATCACTTTCCTCGAGACCAAGACTGAAAGAAGACGTTTCGTTCTTTTGAAGAGATCTTTGTAGCCACCCACATAAAATAATTTGTCGTAAATTTATCGTTTTTGTCAAATTTCACGTTTGGTATGTGAATCTCCAGTGGAGCATGTGTTCGTGGGCTAGGCCTATGATAAAGATACAACATAAACCAATAAAAGATGTACACGATTCAATTTCATTCTATTACTTGTTTAACTACTCTATTTTCAGTATATATATTAACCCAGCAAACATGCACATTTGGGTCCCATATAGGCTGTTTCTGGGCAAACCCATATGGGTAAGCCCATATGGGAGTCATTTGGGACCAATATGGGATAGCCCATATGGGAATGCCCATAAGGGTCCCATATAGGTCCCATAGTATTGCGCTATCAGGAAAAATATGTAAACTTGTATTTGTTTGATTAAAAACTCATTTCTTAAAACGTATGTAGGACTAACTTGATCTAAACTGCTAATATTTTACCAAAAAATATATAATCAATGCATAAGCAAATAATATGCAGCCCATATGGGTCCCATACGGGTCCCATATGGGAGTCATTTGGGACCTATATTTGCTTGCCCATGTTGGAATGCCGATAAGGTTCCCATATAGGTCCCATATAATTGCGCTATCACGAAAAAGATGTAAACTTGTATTTATTTGATTAAAAACACATTTCTTAAAATGTATGCTGGACTAACTTGATCTAAACTTCTAATTTTTTACCCAAAAATAGAAAAGCAATGCATAAGCAAATAATATGCAGTCCATATAGGTCCCATATGGGTCTCATTTTGGCCGCCTAACAAAGGACAAAATCAGCTACCGGGCTATTTCTGGGCAAACCCATATGGGTAAGAAGCCCATATGGGAGTCATTTGGGACCTATTTGGGTTAGCCCATATGGGAATGCCCTTAAGGGTCCCATATAGGTCCCATATTATTGCGCTATCAGGAAAAAGATGTAAACTTGTATTTATTTGATTAAAAACTCTTTTCTTAAAACATATGCTGGACTTACTTGATCTAAACTGCTTATTTTTAACCCAAAAATAGAAAATCAATGCATAAGCAAATAATATGCCGCCCATATAAGTCCCATACGGGTCCCATTTGGGCCGCCCAACAAAGGACAACATCAGCTACCGGGCTGTTTCTGGGCAAACATTTGCAAATAATATGCAGCCCATATGGGTCCCATACGGGTCCCATATGAAAGTCATTTGGGACCTATATGGGCTTGCCCATGTGGGAATGCCGATAAGGGTCCCATATAGGTCCCATATTACTGCGCTATCAGGAAAAAGATATAAACTTGTATTTATTTGATTAAAAACTAATTTCTTAAAACGTATGTATGACAAACTTGATCTTAACTGCTAATATTTTATCCAATAATATAAAATCACTGCATAAGCAAATATAGGACCTATATGGGCTTGCCCATGTGGGAATGCCGATAAGGGTCCCATATAGGTCCCATATTACTGCGCTATCAGAAAAAAGATATAAACATGTATTTATTTGATTAAAAACTTATTTCTTGAAACGTATGTATACATGACAAACTTGATCTAAACTGCTAATATTTTATCCAAAAATATATAATCAATGCATAAGCAAATAATATGCAGCCCATATGGGTCCCAAACGGGTCCCATTTGGGCCGCCCAACAAAGGACAAAATCAGCTATCAGGTGCACATTTTTTTAACATTCTGTTTTTAATATGGATTTGTTTTAAATAATGTATACACTATGATTAATATGAAGTTATTTTCAAGAGATAATTTTAATTTAAATAATCGCGCAGAAAAAATAAGTATTTAAATAATATGCGCATGTGCAGATGTTAATTCCGCCTCGCGAAAACATTAAAAACAAAAAACACTCGAAACGGTAATTTGTTAAATCGTGATATTATACACGTAATTATATATTTCTTTTGAAATCAGATATATATTGCTGATCATGCATTATTTATTTATCTGTTACTTCAATGAATGCTTGTGTCTTTAATAATTTGAATTGCAAATTATTAGATTTCTTTATTCGCTTTGTCATGTATTTTCGCGACGTAAGTCGGTACGTTCGTTTGTCACCATAGATCAATCTCTTTGTTAAACTGCTTAATTTAACTTGATTCTGCCTGAAATTCAATACAAAATGTTTATAGCAGACAGGCGCATGCCTGATAAAAATGAAACACTAAATTAGTAATCATGCTTTTGGGTGATGTGTAGCCCCAAAGCGGTGACGTATGCTAAACATAGCCGAAAGAACACATAAATTAATTTGATAATAATTATAAGTGGTGTAGATATTGTTATTATTCATAAGGGAGCGAAACTGCAAGAGGGGCATTTAATCAATTATAAAACGAAGCCTTAAAAGCGGAATACATTACAATTTATAAACATTGTAGTAATTTTATTTTCCATGGAATGAATTACCGTTTCGTTTCCATCGGATGACAATATCATAAAGTTTAGCATACATATGAAAAACAAGAACTGCATATTAAGCAAATTAAACTATCTTTGCGTGCACTCTCTTTACTGGTGATAAGGAGTGATAACAATCTAGCATTTTATGATAAATAAATCTATATATTTATTTATTTTACGCAAGTATTTTTTACCCTTTTGTTGTTTGCTTGTTTTCATGATGTCATTTTGTACACTACAGAAACGTACAATCTTAACACGTAATAGCCGAGTTTACATTTGCCGGTACACGTTAAATACGTTAATTGTGTAGCAATGAAATTGCACAATATTTTTAATTTATAGTTATTAACACTCTATTATTATGATTAAACAGGCTAATATGTACAAACACTAATTCCCGTTAATCCATTTCGGACAAATATCTTCATTTTTTTAAATATGTTAAAATATTTTATTAAAGCAACTGTTTCGTATTTTGGCTTTACAATTTTGCTTAGATGATCGCTCAATATGCCAAGAGATGACATGGAGGTATCATAAATTGTGTTTAATAACCAGACACTTGTGTGCCACATGTGGTTTATGCAGGGGCCCAAGAATAGGTCCCTGGATTTATCACACCATGTGTTCTTTGTAATTGTTTTGACAGTATCCGATCATAACGAGATAATCGCTTTATGATGAACAAAGGTGCAATAAAACACCGGGTTAAAAACGCTGAAACGAGTGTCAAAATTGGTGTGAATAATTAAATAAAAACAATTACATTTATCAAGAGAATTTATTTAATGTGTAACAAGGCAAGTTTTTACAGGCATAAATGAGTTACTATATGTTGCGTACATAAAGTCGATCTATAGGAGGTTTTGGGGATTCCGATAATGACGTCACGTTTGCGCATGCTCAAATTTTGGCCGTCAAAACTGCGGCCATTCTGCTATTGTTTGCATTGATGAAGCGCGTCGTGATAAGGTTACAACCGTATTCGCGACCCTTTTAAAGAACATAAAATACTCAGAAATTGAAATTCTTTCAGATTAAATTTAATCCAATGAACGAACACAAATAAAGAAGAAAACAAACAACAAATTAATTGATTTGATGTAATGAACATATAGAAACTGATTTGAACCTATTTGTCTGTAAAAACTTACCTTGTTACAGATTAACTAAATCCTCTTGATAAATGTTAATGTTTTCTATTTAATTGTTCACACCAATTTTGACACTCTTTGTTTCAGCATTTTAACCCAGTGTTAAATTGCCCCTTTGTTTATCACAAACCAATTATCTCGATCGATATGATCGGTTACTGTCCAGACAATTACTAAGAAAACAGTGTGTCATAAACCCAGGGACCTATACTTGTATGACTCTGTATGGGGTCTCTGCATAAACCACATGTATCTGGTCATGAAACACAATTTATGATACCTCCATGTCATCTCTCGACATATTAAGTCAAAAACTTAACATAGCTTTAATAAAATATTTGAACATATTCAAAAATAGACATTTGTCCGAAATGGATTAACAGCTAGGAACTATAACGTATATATATTAGCCAGTTTAAACATAATAATAAAGTGTTTAATAACTATACATTTAAAATATTGTACACATTTACTGCTACACAATGAACGTATTTAACTGGTACCTGCAAATTTAAACTCTGCTATAATGTGTAAAGATCGTGCGTTACTGCAGTGTTCGAAACATCATCATGAAAACAAGCAATGGCGTTTGTTCATTATAGGGATATAAAATACTTGCGCTAAATAAATTAAATGTGTAATTTAATGGTATCATAAAATGCTAGATTTGTATCGCTCAATATCACTACTGACGAGTTTTCAATATACGTGTATATGCAAAGACAGTTCAATTTGCAAAATATGCAGGTGTTTTTTCAAATTGAATGCTTAAATTTATTAATATTTTCATTCTATTTTAACGAAACGAAAATTCATTCAATGTAAAAGAAAATTAAAAATACATTTCAAGATTGAAATGTATTGAGCTATTTTAGGGCTTTGTTTTATGACTAATCCAATGAACCCCTTACACTAAATTTCAATCGCGGATGAAAAATAACACTATCGTATCCACACCACTTATTATAATATTCAAATTATTATATGTTTTATTATTTTTGAAATATCATTTATTAAATTCTTATTTAAAAAAAATACGGGTATTTATAGTTTTGTTTTGTGAAATTGTAAGTATTAAGTCTTCCGACGACCTTTACTCTGATACAATGTTATTGGCCGCGATCAAGAAGTTGACGGCCAATCTATTTTTAGTAACGGAAAACCCCTCTTGTGACGTCACACAAAAACCTCCTATTTGCTGTTTGTTAACATCCTTTTTTTTGTTCGTTCATTTAATTTGATTTATTATGAAAGAATTTCAATATCAGATAATTTTTTATCTAAAACATGGTCGCGAAGATGTGCCAAGTAGAGATTTTTATGGTAACCGCATACCACGCTCGTATATTGTGTTCCACTCCAGAGTTCGTTTATAGTAAAAACAAATAAGAACAACAATATAATCGTTCCAAAAATGCATTTCCTTGCACGCTTATGTTTTATTCAGACATAGTAAAATTATAATTGATTTAGTGCATGATTATCAATAAAAACGATTATTATTTCAACCTTCTCTATATGCGCTTATATGAATTTCACCTCTTTTTGCCAACCAGTGGGCGGAGTCTAATATTTGCAGGTGCGCGTGACGTCACTCGTCAACTGGTCTATACATAGTTCCCGAGATAATAGCAGGTGCGCGCTAACAGGAAGTGTCTGCCATTTTGTTTGGCAAAACACACTATCGATAGCGCTATCTACATTTACATCTACATCTGAATAATTTTCGTGAATTGTCGTCTTTCTAGAAAAATACTGACTAAGTAGAAATTATTGAATGCTAAAATGGCAGATAAGCAATCATTTAACTCGTACAAGGATCGCCTAAAAGGAAAGGAAAGGACAAGATACGAGGAAAAAATATCCTTGATAGGCGGAAGAGATCCGTACGCTTTTAGTAAAGGCGATCTCGTCAGTGACAATAAATGTCTGCCATCAGTCACATACATTGACAGTGTGAATTATTTAATTAACACTTAAAGTGCATATACATTTGAGCAGCTGAAAGCGTACACATCTATGGAAGCAATAAAGAATTCCAGACGTTTCGCCCCAAGTTTTTTCGCCCCCTAGTTATTGCGCCCCCGAGACGTTTCGGACCTGGTTGTTTCGCCCCCAATTTTAATTTGAATAAGGGGATATTAATCAGATCACTAATTTAACGCAGAATAAAGAAGTAACGAAAAAAACAAAAAATATTTTTTTTTCTATTTTATTAATTTATTTATCTGACATAAAATAACAGTGTAAAACAACATGATGGACACATAGGATAATTCAGTAGTAAACGACAATGAAAGCATCTTTATTGTTAGAAGCAAGCAACATGAAGAGAAGTCAATAGTTTCCCGAAAGCACGCAGGTAGTGGGTTTGCCTACTGGGTGTTAGCGATGCAGCGTACAATACTCCATGTCTGGCGGTCCATAGAGTTTTGCGCAAGCTCGCAGGTAGTGGGTGGTCGTGAGCTCACCTGCAGAGTATTGCTCAAACAACTTGCTGATCATCTTGGAGAGTCGTCTGTATCGGCGTTCTCTGATTGTGCCGTCATTGCTGCCGGATGCGATCAGGGCTGCGTGCCGTTGTGCCTGCTTGCACTCACTGAGCAGCACAGGAACTAATCTATAGAATGTCAGACCGCGGTGACCAGCTCGCGAGTTCAACTAATGGTGATATACTGAAGTAAAATATAATGAACTATTACAAATACGCCAAGCGCAAAAAGATATATGAACATGTATAATGGATGATTTTTTTAATCACTTATGAATGTCTGAGAATACTGATATTTTGCCAACAAAAAACGGACAGTTGAAGTAATATTAAATAGAGGCATTATAGAAGCGATTATTACATTACAAACAGAATGGGGGAAAAAAAGAAAAGAAATATTACCTTCAACGTCGTTATTAGTTCGTATCTGGTAACCCAACACGACGCAACTGTCAACATCGAATATAGGGTGGTCAAGCCATTGGCGAGAGATGTAATCCATCAGTCTGTTTCTTTTTTCGCGCTCTGGGTGTGCCCTTTCGTGCTCGGCAAACTTCATAAATGTTGGGCCAATGTGTTGTGCTGGTAGTAATGGCAGGCGGCTCTAGGAGATGTGCCCCCCCCCCGGAGAACTGCCCCCCCCCCCAAAATATTTTTCACTGGGCGGAGAACTGCCCCCTCACTGTTTTTGTATAGGGCGGAGAACTGCCCCCCTGCTGATTAATAAGGGGCGGAGAACTGCCCCCCTGTCAGAATTGATGACCCGGAGAAGTGCCCCCTAATTAAAGAAATAGCGGTGATATATAAAGCGAGTATTATAATGACAATAACGCCAGTAACTTTCTTGCTATTATGTATGGAAATTGAGTGAAATTTCAAAAGTAATATAAAGTTGTACAAGTAATAAAAGTTATAAAACGGCATAAAATACCTACCTCGGCATGGACGTCGTCACGTCGTCAACTTGATATTCACGTGATTTTCGTCAATGTGAACAAAGAAAAACAAATAACTTTTTGCTAATAAAAAGTTTTCGCGGCTGAATTATTTGATATTTTCCCCGTAAAAAAAAACAATTAGCATGCAATTTAATCCATCCTTATGCCAGCTGAAAACAATAATTTATTTGTTTGTTTTCGCCAATTACGGATTTGGACGGTTCAATATAATAAACCCGTATGCGGCTTTATTCAAAGCTAACAAGTTCTTAACAATTAAGGTCGGTCCGGTCTACCAATTAAAAGATTAAAAGATCGCGGTACTTATCGTTAACGGTAACAAGTTGTCTACCTGCCTTATTAGCTGCTAATTAAAGCAACTGTTACCGATTTTGTTTGTTTGGCATGTCGACATGATCTGCTCAAAATGCAAACTGCGGACGACTCGACGGTCTGGCGATGCTACCGACGGATAAGGTGCTAGAAGACATGAATTAACTAAACAACATAAATAAATTGCTTATAAATTCAACTTCACTTCACTTTTTTCTTCAAGTCAGCTAAATTATTGCCTTTGCCTTGCCTATTAATTTACTTTTTTATATGTCAATTAACGTTTTTTCCATGGGTCAATACTATCTTTATAATGTAAATTAATTCCGATGTAACTTTTCCTCCATAAGTACCGAGTTGCACGTCTATATTTAGTTGCAACACATTGCCAGTATTAACACGCACGCGTTTCCTGTGTGGATCTCGACTATGTTTCGCGCTCTTATTAAAACACGACTTTTACAAGGCATTCATGTATAGTGAGTGGTGCAGATGCGTACCATGGGCCTTAAACAGTAGTATCACATGCCTCTAGACAATTTGTGTTATTCAGTTCGATAAATGGTAATATACTTGTACTGAAATTAAATTGTTACCGGATAAAATGTGTACGGCGATAACGTAAAATTACCCGTAAGTATTGTTTTCACTACGTAACTAATAACTAATATGACACCGGGGGGCAGTTCTCCGCCCCTACAGATTTGATGGGGGGGCAGATATCCGCCTACTAAATTCTGACAGGGGGGCAGTTCTCCGCCCCACCGATTTGATGGGGGGGGGGGCACCTCTCCGCCACCTTTAAAATAAGGGGGCAGTTCTCCGGGGGGCAGTTCTCCGGAGGGGCACTTCTCCGGATCCCATGGCAGGCACAACAGCTGGCGAGTGAGGTTGAAGGCCGAGGACCGCTGCATATACGCAGGCTTCAACCCGAGGTCCATCACCCGAGCCCAAACAGCCTTGGTCTAGTGGAACACAGAGTCTTTCACTATGGCACCGGGAAGCACTCACGCACAGCCAACCAAGCAGCTGAAAGATCATTCATAATCGTATTTATGTATAAACTAATTATCTAATTGACAATGTAAATTGCAATAGGATTGTAAGAGTTACTTGCAATAGACTATTTAATTTTGTAATACCTTGCTCAAAATCAAGCATAAACTCCTCAACTTGAGCAGTGCCTAAGACGTCAATCAACTTCCGGAACACAGCGGTGTAGTCGTCGCATCGTCGTCTTGATATTAGGGCAAACATGAGTGGTACCTGCTTGCAATTCTCATCTTTCTCCATGAAGGCGTGAATGGACATAAGTTGACCGCCGTTGTAAAGTGCGTCGACAATCTAAAAGAAAATACACAAACTGAGCAATTATATATGTATGTGCTTGTTCTTCTATGATACTGAAGTAATAAACCTTTCTTTTGGGTAAAATTTATAGTTTATGATTATATGCAGTTACTGCTAATTACCTTTTTACCTTAAATGTTCCGTCGATAAACCACCGTTTAGTATTTCGCAACAAACGGAGTTGGTCTTGGGTGGCGAACAGGATGTGTCTGGCCTCTTGCACCTGAATGTCCCCAACGATGAACTCTCTGCATTGTAGATAGTCATAGTTGATCTATAATTAGAAGATAAATAACATAAATAACATGCAAATCACTCTTTTGCTGCCTTTTTCAAATACTTCATACGTTGTACGTCAATGGTCGACGAATCCAGTGATTCGTCCAACACAGAGCTGTAATACAAAGTCATGATACCAGACTAATGGTAATAAAATCTGATTTCCCTTACATCCCTCCTTTGCCTATATAGCAAACAAACAAAAACTCTGTTTTTTGGTACTAGCCACAGGGACTCGCATACCGGCTGTCCATTTATTATTATACTTAACATAATAACCATCATCAAAACGTCAAACATACATCACATAATACAATCTTTCTAACAGTCATCATACAGTGACATTCTATGTAAATTTAGTTCAATACATATATCAATTATTCAATTTCATATATAATTTCCATAATATGAAATATTAACACATTATTTTAAAAAATAACATGTATACCGTGCGAGTTCCCAAAGCTGAATGACGAAAACTGACCACGTTTTCACCATGCACGAAAACCTCGTGCTTCTAGAGCGCCTCTAGCGGCAAATTCATACTGAAGGGAAAGTAATTTTCGACTCATTCAATAAATTTCAAACATCGAAAATTATATTTCCCTTACATCCCTCCTTTGCCTATATAGCAAACAAACAAAAACTCTGTTTTTTTGGTACAAGCCGCAGGGACTCGCATACCGGCTGAATTAAAAGAACGGGCTACTAAACGTAACATATTTGTCAACAAATAAATATTATAACAATTGTTCTTAATATTTACATAATTATAACAATTACAAACCTAAACACTTAGACACCCTTAGCCTGTCATCTATCGAATCCTTAACATAACCATCCTTCGCGGACTCACTGGACCATCGTCCGTGACGCTTAAACAAACGGTCAGGAATACCCATGTTAGCTGCCGCTGTGGCTCCACCCGATCTCAATGAATGTAAACCATAACATTTTATATCACTTACAAAAGGTTTGATAGCATCAATTAAAAGTTTTCTTAAATTGCTGTATGATAAATGTTTATCACATTGCCTTAGTTTAAAACCTTCTTTTGTTTATGACAGTTGAGAGAAGACAAAACATTCTGAATCACTTGGTATCTTAGCCCACACAAAATATCTTTCAAGATTAACTACTGGGCATAAAACAGTACCAGTTCTAGCTAAAGGCACCCATGCTCCATCCCGATACTTGTCGGTCTTGGATGACTGAATACAAATACTCATATACATTGGGTAAATAATAATATCACATCTCTTTAAATTCAACAACTCACTTCTTCTTAAAAATGCAGCATAGGAAAGTAACAGTGCACAAATTATCCTTTGATTAAACACATTATTTTCTTTATACAAACAGTGAAAAACTTGTTCAAGTACAGATACAGAAATTGGTTCTTTTCTATTCGAATGTTTGCTTAGTCTCCTCTTAGCAGCCTCTAACACATTTTTAACTAAATTAGAATCGATTGGTGATTGTAAGTCCAACAAGTCATGATACCACTTTATACTATAAAAAGCATTCACAATAGGACTTGGTGACTGAGCAGTTTGAATTAAAGATGTCATATATAAAGCCACATGAAACGCCTTGGCGGGAAAAGTATCCTCACTGGTTAAGTTATTACTCAAAGCCCAATCACACCACCTTTTAAACCCCCTTCTGTATGCCTCTGATGTGTTCATAGCTCTTGATTCTTTGAGTAACTCCGGCAGCAAGGACACTCCCCCCCCCCCCCACCAAGACGTCAGGCAGCGCGTTTATGTCATCTGCATGTCTCTGAAAAAACAGATGTAAACACACAAATGAATGTTAATAAAAATTTCAAAACAAACTAATACATCCCAATGTATATTAATAACCCGACAGCCGATACCGGCTTAAACGCACATTCCCACACCTGGTGTGTAACAAGCCACTGTGGCTTCTATTAAGACAAGCGCCTTAACCGCTGAACCATCAGCGCATACTCATTCACGAGTAAAATTAACAACATATTTAAACACACAAATTCGTGTTTATAAAAACTTTAACTTTAACACACTCATTAAAACAACAACAACAGACAAATGCATTAATTTATAATACAACCACGACAACCGATACCGGCACGTCGCACCGTGCTTAAACGCACGTTCCTACACCTGGTGTGTAACAAGCCACTGTGGCTTCAATTAAGACAAGCGCCTTAACCGCTGAACACATCAGCGCATGCTCATTCACGAGTAAAATTAACAACATATGTAAACCGACAACTTCGTGTTAATAAAAAATTCAACATAAACACACACATTTAAAAAACAGACAAATACATTCCAATTTCTATTACAACCACTACAGCCGATACTGACACCTCGTATCGTGCTTACACGCACGTTCCCACACCTTGTGTGTTACAGGTCACTGTAAAATGGCAAGCGCCATAACCGCAGTACACCTCAGCGCATACTCATTAACCATGCACGAAAACCTCGTGCTCCCGAAAACCTAGTGCTCCCTCTTTTGAATTTAGGGCAAAAACAGAATTAGTTATATAGGGAAACACCTTATTCATGATATGGTAAATTACACATGACGAGTAGAGCCTTTGAAACTCAACGAAAAAAGCAATCATTCTTAACCGCAAGTTTTCTGTACCAAATATTCCAACACCATTTCTGCATGGTGTATATGAATCTTTATTTGTAGGCAAAAACATAAAATCTTTAACAAATGCACTAAAGTCGCCAGAATTATCACATATAAGCGGCCAAAAACTAGCCGATTTCCATTCTGGCGCAACCAAAACGCCTTTCGCTTTACAATACGCCATTTTACTCAAAACTCTGGGAATTAGAGTAACAGGAGGAACGTACAGCCCAAAAAACATACTCCAGTCAAATGTAAATGCATCGATACCTGCAGATTTAGGGCACCAAAATCTACTAAAGAATGTTAAAACTTTAGCATTATGTTAAACATCTACATCTAAATGGCCCCATTTACTTTGCAACATTTCAAATACATTTAAACCAATTCCCCAGTCATCCGTCTCTACAATCTTAGATAAATAATCTGCCAAACCGTTTTCTTCTCTCGGAATCCATTCAACTTCTAAATGAATTGAATTTTTCGCTGTTAATTTGAATATTTTGATAGCTAAATGTTGTAGATCCTTTTTCATAGAACCTTTTTTAATAACACTACAAACTCCCTGATTGTCTGTAAACCATTTAACGCGGTGACTTGCAAGCACATCAATTAATGACTTTAAAACTCTATAAACTCCACAAAGTTCCCGCCAAGTAGAAGACATTTTAGTCTCCTCTGACGACCATGACCCATGCGCCACACCATTCACCGTCCCTACCTCATATCCGGCATAAGACACAGCAGATGCATCACTGTATACTACTTTTGAGCACGCGCCAGTAGCAACAAGCGATCTTTTGTTAAGCAAATTGAGCGTTTCTCTCCAAAATGCCAATTGCTCTTCACTATCAATTGACAACTTAACGTACGCATTCCACGTGCACTCTTTCGCAACATCGATACTCAAATATCTAGTCATTATTTGAGCTACAGGGCCAATTACAATACTCATAGAAATAATTTGACCAATAAAACTAGCTACCTTTCTTACTGGCAAATATACAGAGCCCAATAAACTCTTGATGGTATTCATAGCCTTGCTAATTCTTCTTTCAGGAATTCTTATTGAAAACTCTCTCATATTAATATTAACACCCAGCCACTCCATTTCCTGTACTGGTTCCCAGATACATTTATCTACATTAGGGATAAACCCAGAGAGAAGCAAATCTTGCTTTATATCAGACGCAAGCTTTTTCGTCTGCTCATAATTATCATGTGTACCAAAACCATCATCCAAGAACATAATAACTCGTTTACCTTCGCCCCTCCACTGTGCTATAAGTGGCCTTGTAAGCTTAGTGAAAAAATAAGGTGCTACACCCAACCCGAATGCAAGAACCTTGAACCTAAAGTAACTAACTACACCATGATCATCTTCAAACGAAAACCCAAGGTAAGTTGTATGTTCAGGATATATATCCACAAAATGGTAAGCAGAATGTATATCAAACTTTATCATAAATCCCCCTTCTTTAACAAACATCAAACCTAATCTCAAATCCTCATATTTAACCGATTGTTTTCATACGTGTTTATTTACCCATCTCAGATCCAAAATGAGACGCTTTTTACCATTACTTTGAATGGATACAGAAATTGGATTAACAACACGAGGAGGGGCATCTGTTTTTCTACCAAATCCCGATCTAACAAATCTGTAATTGCTTTCCTTACAAACTCCCTATTATCACGTGCTGATTTATTGTTTTTAAGCAATACGCTTTCGGGTAAAGAATAAAATGGAATCTTATAACCGTGTTCTATAGAATCAATAATAAATTGATTGGCGCCAATGTTTTTCCAAAATTGGATATGTTCTTTCAATCTATTTTTAACAATAATGTCTTTCTGACCTTGCTCGTAAATAAAATAATCATTAGTAAATCTGTCATTTTGTTCATGAATGTAATGCTCATCTTTAAATACAGCACTTTCGGTCACGGGTGGGCTCGCCTCAGTGGCATCAGTACTTCCTGGCCTGAGCGCTCGCTTGCTGCCCTCTGGTGGTGGGGCACGTCCGCCGGATGTGACCGACCTGTCCACACGCGAAGCATGGCCCGAGCTGGGGACCCCATCCAGAGTAGCCACGAAAAGAACCAATCGACGGTGGTGTGGGCCTCTGTGGTAACGGGTACGGCGCCGGACGTGTTCCTGCCTGTCCCTCAAGCAACTGACGGAGTGCGTCCGAGTGTCCATACAGGACGGCTGGCTTTTTCTTTAACTTCGCCTGCTTAACCTTCTTTTTCTTTAGAGCTTTAGAATCCGCCCTATTGATTCTCGACTTGTCATCAGAGTCACTCGCGAGGGGGTTCTGTTCATACTGTTTGACAGTTTCCCACCCGCCTTCTGACGTTTCCGCTATCCTTATGTGTTTATTTCTCGTGTGAATTTTCTTGGCAACCTCCGATAAAACTTCCTTTGCGTAGTCGCTTTTCTGGTTTTCAATTGCCCACATGCATTGCTTGATTCCTTCATGGACATCACAATTGAAATCATATTGCTGTTTGTTTCCTTCATATTTCCATTTAATGTCATTATGGTCTTGTTTAGACGACACTAGTAAACTAACTTGCTGTTTCAAAGAAGTTATATCAACTTGCTGTTTCTTTAATTCAAACAGAATTTCCTTTAAATTGTTATTTATGTCTTCCGAACACGTGGCTCGCTCCATGTCGTCCATTGTGTAAACCCCAGCCGAAAAAATAACATGTATACCGTGCGAGTTCCCAAAGCTGAATGACGAAAACTGACCACGTTTTAACCATGCACGAAAACCTCGTGCTTCTAGAGCGCCTCTAGCAGCAAATTCATACTGAAGGGAAAGTAATTTTCGACTCATTCAATAAATTTCAAACATCGAAAATTATATTTTACTAATATTATTGGTACAATGCGAATATCATCGGTACGTTTTCAATGTCATTTCATCAAATAGTATTATGCTATTAAAAATTCTACCGAACTTACTTTTCTCGAGTTTCTGTGTTGACTTCTATTTCTCTATTGGTGATATTAAACGACAAATTTGTTGCGTCATTGTCGTCTATGCTGTCGTCCCCGTTTCTGGTTGTGTCGTCCCTTTCGATATTTCCTTCATCGTCCATATTTCTGGTAGTTTCGTTGATGTTTCCCTCGAACTGCATATTTTCCTCTGCCCGCGTTGAGTCGTCCCTTTCTATATGTCCTTCATCGTCCATGCTTCCGGTAGTTTCGTTGACGTGTCCCTCGTCCTGCATATTTTCCTCTGCCCGCGTTGTGTCGTCCCTTTCGATATCTCGCATATTTCCTTCTGCCCGCGTACCGTCCAAGTCCTCGTCGGTTACGTTGTGACCGATGTCGCTTACGTTAAATCCCAAATCCCAATTTGGAGCAAAGTCGTCGGCATCAATATCGGTGGCCTCTGTTCTATGTGTCTGTTCTTTTAAACAAGGACTGCATACAAACTCAAGCTCGCATCCTGACTTCACAGCGGCTTTGTATTGCTCTGAAGAAATACCTGTGCAATGACGGATTTATTGTTTATCAGATTATCCATACAATATATCGCTGGATTATATAATAACGTGTTTAAAATAAGTACATGTATATCGTTTTAAAAGTAAATTAAGTATATAGAAAAACAAGTTGATTTTTCATTTCATTATTGATGATACGCTATTTCTTAGCAATAAGGAATACAGAAATTATCATATTATCAATACAATATACAGCTGGATTATATAATAACTTTTTTAACATAAGTAAACGTATATCGTTTTATAAGTTAATCAAGAACATAGAAAAACAAGTTGATTTGTCATTTCATTATTAATAATACGCTATTTCCTAATAATAAGGAACACGGAAATGTGAAAGAAACGGTTGTTATAAGTTTCGTACACACAGTTCTATTTCATTTGCGTTTTTGTATGCTTGAAAAGTTTTATACCAAAATGATTTATAATGCATCGGTTGAGACATCTGCCAAATTTCATATAAGTCAATAATCTATTCGTTAATATTTTGCGCAAACGTTTTGTTGACAAAGAAATTTGTATTTGAAAATTAACATCTTTAAATCATATATGTGTATATTATAATACAGTTGCTCTGGGAAAACGGGATGTACTGCATATCCGTAAAGTTATTATTTAACGTTGAACGAGTTTGCGAATTTGACTTTCATATTTTGTTCCTTTTCAAATTCTATTTAATTTTCAGGAATTATCAGATTTGTATTGAATAATTCGTTATCCACATTTCAACACAAGCCGTTCAAAAAATAAGGGAGATATATCGATATGATTAAGTGATGCGTAAGGAAAGTCCCCAAGTGTAGATATAGCAATTAACACTCCATTACGATCCTTATCTATTTAACATCGGATTAGCGGCAATGTTCTAAAAGATACGATGCCCGCATTAAGTGGCATGTTTATGACACTTGCTCAGACTGTTAATCAAATACCCATTTCGGGAGCACTTTAATTGATTGTTGTTCAAGCACCACTTGTGCGTTAGATGTCAAGTAAATCAAAGGAATTAAACGCAGTTAATGTTTAATAATGTCCAACGACTTAAATTATATTATATTTTTTTATTTAATTAAATTATATTTTTTATTTAATATGAAATTGTACTACATAAATAAGATGTAGTTTTTTTCATGGGTAAATAAATAAAACACAACATTGTTGCATTTCACTGATATTGTTCTAAACCTTCTCACTTCATTAACGTTTTACAATTACCCTTTTTAAACATAACAGATCACTTCGAGTATACATAATACACAATAATTAAGGATATACATCAAATCAAAATTACAAACTTAATGAGTCGTAATTATTATACATTACAATATAGCAACACTATTTTTTTTACTCAGGATTGCCAAATGTTTTAAAGTAACGGTCAATTGCCTATAATAAATATGTTTATACCGGCTTTATGACGCGCTTTGTAATATACTTGTATCGAATTTATTGGATTGTAATTATCAAGTCAATAAAAGAAAATCATCATCAATTTTGCATTAGTAACTAACTATTATTCATCTGACTCACCTGTTTTGCACGTTCGATGCTGCCAACGCGAACATGAATCACATTGGACCGCGTGTTGCCGAGGACGCACTTCAGTACTGCATCTTATGCATGGAAAATCCGTGTTGCACACAACTCCCTTTCACAACTATTAAACTATCACACTATTATGTTACACTTTATAAAACAATGTTGAATGTCATAAATTTAAATCGCCGTTAAAAGTCATGTTCTTATTGATCTTACACTAGGTATATGCACTGGTCTAACTCTCCATTAATTTTGTTTGACTGCATGCATTTTACATTAATATATATACTTATTGGGGCTCATTGTTTTTATCACCTACCCTTTGTCGGATGATGCGTGATATACTTACATTATTGATTCGGGATACTTTCTTTGATGATTATATAATTATCACCAATTAAACTGTTCGTGTAAACAATTAATATATTTATACGTAAGCATTAAAGCGTACACAATACTATATATATTACACGTAATTTTCAATTGTGTTACCTTTAATTACAATATTTTCAAACCACATCGAACAACAAAGGATAAACATCAATTGTAGTGCATTTTAATATCACATTTTATTCAAATCCCAGCAATGAACAAACTACACAATAATGATATGTGACAAAACATTGTACATTTAAACAAACTACACAATAATGATATGTGACAAAACATGGTACATTTAAACATTCAGCTAATTGGGGGCGAAACGACCAGGGGCGAAACGTCTTGGGGGCGAAACATCCGAGGACTGCAATCAACCAGTTGAGCTGTGGTTGGGTTCGTGACGTACAGAGCATGACTGTAAATGACAATGTTTTGGTGACTGCAAATGTGAGTAAAGTCTATGCAATTGTCGTGTTAATATATCTAGATCTAGCCTCAAATATAAATTATATTAAATATGATTTTTTTAATTTAAATAAATAGTTTTAACCTGGACAATCACATATGTAGTCATAACATAAAATAAATTAAATGGGAAAAGATTCTGGCTTGAGGGGGTCCAGGAAATCATACCAGTGCCTTGATGGTATAATGTCCGCTTCATATGCAGGATCGAGGTTGTGGGATCGGTCCCTGGCCAAGGCATACCAATATTATAATGAAATTCAAAAGCGACTCAGTTTCGAAAATTCATAACGACCCAGTTATGATATTCATAACTACCCAGTTTTTGAAATTCGAACAACCGTTTTGGACTTTCTGAACAACCCGTTTTGAAATTCATAACGGCCAATTTTCGAAATTCATAACTATCTAGTTTTGAAATTAATAACGGCCCAATTTTTGAAATTCATCACGACCCAGTTTTTGCAATTTACAGAAAGCCGTTTTTAAAATTCTTAGCAACCTTTTTTGAAATCAATAACGGCTCAGTTTTTTAAATTTATAACGACACAGATTTTGAAATTCATATCGAACCAGTTTTTGAAATTCATAACGACCCAGTTTTTTAAATTCATACCGACTCAGTTTTTATAATTCATAGTGATCCAGTTTTTAAAATTAACAGCGACCCAGTTTTGAAATTCATAACCATCCAGTTCTTGGAATTCATGACAACCTTTTTTTTAAAATTCATAACGACTAAGATTCTATTTTGAAGATTGTGAAGATCAACGTGGACAGCAAGACCTACGAGGAGTGGAGCGAGGCAGGATGTTATGTGTCCGAGCCTGTGTTCATAGTCGACCCTAGGGGCACGGCAGAGGACCATGGTATGTTATATGTCTGAGCCGGTGTTCATCGCCGACCTCAGGGGCACGGCAGAGGACCATGGTATGTTATGTGTCCGAGCCTGTGTTCATAGCCGACCCTAGGGGCACGGCAGAGGACCATGGTTTGTTATATATTGCAGCCGGTGTTCATAGCCGACCCCAGGAGCACGGCAGAGGATCATGGTATGTTATGTGTCCGAGCCGGTGTTCATCGCCGACCTGAGGGTAACGGCGAGGACCATGGTATGTTCTGTGTCCCAGCCGGTGTTCATAGCCGACCCCAGGGGCAAGGCAGAGGACCATGGTATGTTATGTGTCCGAGCCGGTGTTCATCGCCGACCTCAGGGGCACGTCAGAGGACCATGGAATGTTATGTGTCCCAGCCGGTGTTCATAACCGACCCCATGGGCACGGCAGAGGACCATGGTATGTTATGTGTCCGAGCCGGTGTTCATCGCCGACCCCAGGGGCACGGCAGAGGACCATGGTATGTTATTTATCCGACGCCACAGAGGCTTATAAGGGACGACATTTTACGCTTCAACTGAATGTTTTCGTTTAAAAGAAGTCTCATCGAAACGAATCTCCAGCTAAGGCGGAACGTGTCTTCCCTGAAAAGCTAATGCGGACTGCACAGGCGATACTGGGATGACACCCTACGCACATGCATTGAGTCCCGTTTTCCAAAAATCAAACCAAATTAACTATAATACATTAACCACATGTATTACGATACAAGTCCGTGTTTCTCTCTAGCATTTGAAAAGGATTTATTGTTGAAACAGAACTGATATTTTCGACTTTTAATACTAACTGCACATCAAGAAAACCTGAAACCTTATAATCTACATAACATTTATGTAATATAAAAATGCAATCTACATGTTCAACATATTTGTTTTTTATTTTCACTCTAGTTTCTATTTCTTGGCTGAATACGTAAAACGGAACGAGTTCTTTCTTCCCAATTGGACTAAGGAACTGGCAATTTCGTATTAAAAACGTAAATTGTAATGAACCAGAGAGTACAACATATAAATGAAAATCATTTTTTTTAAGTTTGATATTATCAATATTAATTGCAGTAAATTTGAATTGCATTTAGTCTTACCTAATAATAACCCAGTTCTTTATTCTGTTTGAATAAGAAATTAGAACTGGTTCCTTATTCTTAATTATAACCGAATAAGGATCTGGCCTTTTCTTACTTCAAAAATAGATTGAAATGAACCAGAGAGTACTACATATAAATTCAAATCAACATATACCTGGTTCGGATACCAAACATATTTATTGCAATATATTACGAGTATGTATTTAAAAATAATAGCCAAGCAGTTTTTTTTTCGCGGTTAAATAAGGAATATGAACCCGTTGCGCTTATTCGTAGGGTTGGTCACCATCGCAACCAGTTATCTTTGGTAGGTCATTATGGCCCCAAATAGTATGACAAGTTTGAGGGTCGCCGAATTAACCGTTGGCTTGCACGTACGAGAAAACGCGTTATCGTAATTGATATGTGTTTTTGAAATTGAACAGCTTCTGTGCGTGCAAATTGGCATGAAAATGTTGGCTCAACTTGAAACACAATTTAAATAGTTTGTAATGAACTAAGGACGATTATTCTTTTGATAAGAAGCAATGCATCTGTAAAAGTATAAATGTTTAGAATTTAGAAGAAAGAATATAAAAGGTATTTAAATAACCTAAACAAATAATTGAATATACCCCTGGTATATAGCAGTGGTTTTTTTTAATAAAATTTCAGTTCGGCTTCATTCCCTATGTAAAACAATATACTTTCTCAAATGAAAGCTACATATATAGCTTGCAAGTTTAAAAAAAAGCCACATTTAATTTATTTCCTTATCCTGGTTTATTAGATGAACGTGAGTAAATTTAATTTTTAAAAACTATGTATTCTTAATGTAAAGTATTTGCAATGAAAATGTGTGTTCCCAATCTAAATAGGCCCCGATCACATTCCCAAAATGGTGAAGGACAACACTGTATAAGTTACCAATAATGCTAATGTCGTCAATTACTTGCTTTCAGAAATATTTATTTAATAAGAGATTGCACAAGTTACACATTTGCATCGATGCAAAACTATGTAATTAGAACGTTAACACATTTCGCTCAAATAATATCGAAGTTAAAAGTGCTGGTAAAGCTAGACTTAATCACATTAGCATACACCAGTTTAAGATAAGGACGCTTTCAAACATATTCTTCAATTTCCTATCATCAGCTTGAAGCATTTTGTTTTCTTTTGTAGGTATGTATTTGTACTGATTTGCAAAAGAAATTCGTCTGATATAAATGACTGTCGGATTATGAAGAGACTTTCCTCCAAGTAGTGTCCCTGGGTTGGCATTGCTTTAATTTACATGTATATTTGAGTACTTATATATATCTGGGAAAACGGGGCGTAATGCATGTGCGTTAATTGTCGTCCAAGATCTAAAACGACAGAATCCGCCTAAGCATGATTTATCGTAAAATCATCTGGGAAGGCCTTTTACGCACATGAATACAGACCGTTTTCCAGAACGCCTCTTTTATTTTACACGCGTGCATTCCAGGTGTTCTATTGGTCGCAGTCAACATGGGTGATTCTAGGAGTTGCTTCTTGTTAGTGCTGGACGCCACAAACATGACGTCACTGGCCAAGGTCGAGTTTGAAGGATTAGACAATTTCCCAAGAGATTTCCATGGACTTTTTAAATCTGAAATTGGCAAAACCAAATAAATTATATGATGAAGTACTGCGTGTGTAAATTACTTTATGTTTTTTTTATATAAATAAAATCGATTAGGGTTATAATGTATACAAGGAATGGCATGTGTTTGTCCAATACTAATTTATACTATAGTTAGCGAAATTCGTCGGCGTTTGTGGTTTCCATTTGATTTTGTCATTTGTCTAATTGTATGGATATTTGATATGTTCACCAATGTTAATGAGGTATTGGTTATCATGAGACCTTTTAAAAAAAAATAACAACAACACGTATCATTAGTTTAGCTAGCGTAATTCAGCTTTGGTAAGCTTTTGTTGTTAAGTATTGATTGTATGTAACAATAAACACTAATACCGTGCACGTGACGACCTTTGTTAGGGTCAGTGTGTACTTTAATTCACCCGACGAGTTGAAGAAAGGTTTACACGAGTTCAAAATAACCATAAGATATTATAATGTTTATTCTAAAACATTTTTGTTTGAGTATTCGTGTTCTGATACAATTAGAGTAGTAATCTTTAAAAGTTAAAATTCATAATAAAAGCATGTTATATATACTGAATCTAACCTTGCATAGTATTATTAAAAGCGTTTGTGATCTTTGAGTCACAAGTAAACTGTCTATAGGCTCTTTATCAACTCACTAAAGTTTTGTAATAAACATGTTTAAGTTTAAGTTTTGTTTGCTTCCATGAGTTGAAATTCTGCACACGACATAAAAGAAACATTTGTTTATCGCCATCCGTCTTTTTTCTATTTCAAACAACTTAATGTAAGCTAGCAATACTTTCTAACAAAGAAATGACTTATTAATTCATGATGTTGCTCTTTACTTTCAAATCGAGTTCTTTTGAAAAAAAAACAATTCACTGACACTGTTCTCAATCCGTTAAGTAATCAACAAAACCTCGCGATATTCGAGTACATTTCACTTTTTAAAGCGAAAATGAAGTCTAACCAATTCCATTCGAGTAAATATATTCCAACACTGCTTTTCACATAGCATTTAAGTTATCCATCGTAAACACTCACAATCGTTATAATAAAAACGACTGCTGTTAAACATTCGCGTCCTTGACGTGATTGAATCCGGCAATTTGTATTGTATTCAGTTATAAATGTTGTATAGCCTTTATGGTTGATAACTTACAGCTTTGTTATATAACGGACATGGACTAAAAAAGTGAACATTCAAATCATGTATACATTTAAATTCTAGAACAAATTAACGAAGGGTGAAGCTAACAAAACAGGTCCTATGTACTTGTCCTTGCAGTGTAAAAGGTATTAGTTGTGTAAAGCAAAGGTTTATACAACAGCTCGTAATTTCTTCTATGACATCGTTTACCGGTAGAATAAACTCATTTCCGCCACTTTTTTACAGCGCTTTCTTTTTTGTATAATGTTTTACTTAACGTTTATTTTAATATGCGTTTATGTTTACGGAATAATCAATACGTCCGCAGAAAATATATTCATAAAATATACAAGTCCGTTACATGTTGTTCACCCGCATATGGGTTGGGTAGGCCGTCAATGACATAAATTTTGAGGTTAAATTGGCTGGGCGCGGTCATCCGCCGACCGTGTGTGTTTAGGCAAAATGAGCACAAAAGGTTTATTTTGAGCTACTGTTGTGGTTGGAA
The DNA here is from genome assembly GCF_020536995.1 of Dreissena polymorpha. NCBI lineage: Eukaryota > Metazoa > Mollusca > Bivalvia > Myida > Dreissenidae > Dreissena > Dreissena polymorpha. The sequence continues at coordinate 72,808,634 of NC_068356.1, forward strand.
CTGCGGCGAGCGTTGTCGTCCGTCGTGTGTCGTAAGTTTTCAACAATCGTTCGAACCCCATTATCTCCTCAACCGATATGCAGTTTCTCATGAAATGTCATAAGAATAAACCTCGGGTTACCCTCTTTAAAGTTAGTTCCGGTATGTCGTATATGGAGATTAAATAAGTTTTAAAGAGGAAACTTAAAAAATGTTCTCAGTTGAAATTGATAGATTCAGTAGTTAAAAATCTGGTGAGTTGTCCTCTTCTAAGTTTCTCCAAATCGTCTACCGGGGGTCAAAACTGTATACGCATCAGGGATCACTTGATGTCAAAATTAGCCCCGCGGTTACATGTACATGTTTTCTTAATATGTATATACTGAAAATATATGGCACCGCTAGACCCAGATATTTGAATATTGCATTTAATATTGCATGTTGGAACTAGATGAAGTTTTTTTTTAAATCAAGCCTCTATGTCAAAACATGCCACGCCCAAAAATCACAAGCTTTACCAAGACTTTTAAATATAGATCAAAACTACAAACATCTTCTTTGGAACCGCAAGGGTCAGCTTTTTAATATTTGGGGTGTATCAATGTATAAAAGTACTTTTTATTGAATTGTTTTCCTGTCTTTTACTGGCGCTATTTAGTTCCAATGTTTACATTTATCAATTTAAAGCATTTAATGACAAACTTCAACACATTCCCAAATCTGTGAAACGGTCCCTATAATAATGGCCCTATGGTGAATATAAGCCCCGCCGTGGTCGGAAATTGATTTTCATTATATGTATGTAATGAAGTTTAACGACTTCGACATCAAGTTTGTGCAAGTCCTACCTCTCGGGTTACAAATGCTGAGCACTTGGGTAAACTTGTTTTCATAATATGTGTATTTATAGATGTACGAAATACCGTCAAAAGCTCTGAAATCGTAATGCCCCAAGGTTTTGTATGTTGAATGTGGTATCGTATACTGGTCCTCTTCTAAGTGTCTATAAGTCACACCCCTGGATTGAAAGCAGGCCACGACGCAGGGGTCAAATAACTGTTTTTAAACTTAATAGTAAATAACTTAAATAATAATTTTTTATCTGAAACCGTAAAGGGTCAGGGATTATATATGTGTTATGTAACATCGTGTAGAGATCCTCTACCAAGTTTGTTTGTTTCAAATATTGTGCAGCATTGCGGGAAACTTGTTTGCCATATATGTTTGTTATGAAAACATTAAGAATATCTTAAAGAGTAATACCAAACGGCTTGGTATTTAAATTTTATTCAATATCATATAGTTGTTCTTTGCCGACTGAGTTCGGATAATGCTCATGAAGTAAGGTCCTTTCTGAATCCAAAAGGTCTAGTGTTTAGTGTTGTCATGTTTTTAGCTCACCTGAGCACAACGTGCTCATGGTGAGCTTTTGTACGTTGTCCGTCGTGCGTTGTCCGTTGTGCGACGTCAACATTTGCCTTGTTCACTCTCTAGAGGCCACATTTATTGTACAATCTTCATGAAACTTGGTCAGAAGATTGGTTTTAATGATATCTTGGATGAGTTCGAAAATGGTTACGTTTGCTTGAAAAACATGGCTGCCAAAATGGCGGGGCATTTTTCCTAATAGGGCTATATATGGCTATAGCAAAATCGAGTTAACACTCTAGAGGCCACATTTATTGTCCGATCCTCATGAAACGTGGTCAGAAGATTCATCCCAATGATATCTTGGACGAGTTTAAAAAATGTTGTCGGTTGGTTGAAAAACATGGCCGCCAGGGGGCGGGGCATTTTTCCTTATATGGCTATTGTAAAACCTTGTTAACACTCTAGAGGCCACATTTATTTTCCGATCTTCATGTAACTTGCTCAAAAGATTTGTCCCAATGATATCTTGGATGAGTTCAGAAATGGTAACCTTTGCTTGAAAAACATGGCTGCCAAGGGGCGGGTAGTTTTCTCATTTGATTGTTTACTTTGTTTTTATTCTTACAATAATAATTCTTTAAATTACAATTTTTAATAACTTTTAAATTTATTGATGATAGTTAATAACTTATAAATTCATTAATGATAGATCAGGTATATTTTCATTGTATGATAATTCTTAAGAAATGAAATAAATGCTTTAAACTCTCTGTAAGTGCAGATAGTTTACATCAGTGGTCAGTGATGATCTTTGATCAGTGCTTATCTTTACCTGGATGCTAAGAATAGCAGTTCTCTCATTTGATTGGATGTTCACCTATGTTACTATGCCTGTAGACTGTTAACAGCCCTGCATTATCATTTTATAGAGATAACTCTCTCCTACTTCTTGGACTGTACTTATACTATACAGAGTTACGTTTTCTTATCTGCTTAAAATGCAGGACTATTAAACCCTGCAAGAGAGATGGGCAGAATCCTGGAAAGATTGTAATCTGATATGGCAACCTGATGGGCCAGAGTGCTGCTGTAGTGATTTATTATATCTCTGGCCATCTAATGTTTATATAATTACTGAATGATAATGGGCCTTGATTTGCACAGTATTTAGAACAACATTGTGTAAACATAGGACATTCTTTAGTTATGATCTCTTTGAGGGAAAATAGACTTGATGATTTAAAATATTTTTTATGTTTGAGGATTTTAAGACAAACCGTGAACTATCTTTAATGGTCATTGGGTAATATGGTTTATTGATATGTCTTATAGCTGAAATTTCACCCATGATGTAAATATAAAATAAATCATATAATATATGACAATGAAGTAAAATCATAATATGGCAGAATCTACACCGCAAAAAGAATTTACACAGATAGAGTTAACTACGACTACAAATCACTTGCTTACTGTGTGGAGATTAAAAGATAGAGGCAAAAGACAGGCGGAAAGTGTTTGTTGGTGGTGAAAAAACTGAATTATGTTTTCTAATAGAAAGGACCTCCAAATTACGGAAAAAGATTAAATTCAGTTTTGTGCGAGATTTTTTACGTAGTTGTAAGAGTATTCAACATGTTCAATAAAAAATTCAACAAAAAGTGCAAGTGCAAATTTTGGTAAAGTGCCATTCGTTTGAGGTTATCAAATTTTCTGGGTATATAATTGTACCATGTTGTATTATCCATATAAGTGTATTTGAATTTCAAACAGTACAGTCTAATATCTTCCTAACTTAATTACATGGTATAGACATTTGGACATTATGGAACAGGGTATTGATTAGGATACAGCTCATTTTATATTAAACAGTATTATTGTGTCTCTGCCAAGTTATCCACTGTCTTAAATATTACTGTCATGAGTTAATATATCTAATAAATTATGATATCTGTTGCAAATAAATGATCGTAACCTTTTTAAATGGTGTCTCATTTTATTGTTAAAAAGATGTAAACAGGGAAAAGGTACTATCAAATATATTCATGGCTAGATTTGATGTTTGTACATGTATACAAAGAAGACTCTTTAAAGATGACATTGGTCCACATTGGTGTTTCGCCATAAAGCAGCATCATGTTATTGGTCTATTTTTTGTATCAGGATACCTTAAAAAGTTTCCTGGATGTACTGCACATAAATTAATTGAAATTTGAAAGAATTATTTCTCATTCGTATTTTGAAAAATTGAAATAGTTTTCATATGCTATCCAGGCAGATGCTATCCATCACGAACCCCAATGGAAATAAGTACTTGTACTTTATTGGGTTATCCCAGGTCTGCAAGATCAATAAATATTTGTTCACTGATATTTATTTATTATAATGTTCTTATCTATACTGTTGTTATAATGTACCTTGATCTTGTACCTGAATACATATGAACTTGAACTTGAATAGTGCCTTTAAATAAGACCAGACTATAAGATAAGACTTTTTACATAAATGTATTTATTTATTGATATGCACGTGCATACAGGAAATGAAATTACAATCTCAAAAACAAAATGTATTATACGACAATGAAAATTGAGTTATTGTAATAACTGGAAATTTGATTTGGTCTCATCTCTGAATAATTTAATTGTTCAAACGACCTATGAATCACACTTTCCATTTTCTTAAAATAAAAACAATAATATTATACTGTCAAAACATTGTAAAGCAGAAAGGAATGGTAAAACCATGTTCCATATGTTCTTGTGATAAGTAATGTTCAGTTAACAAATATGTGAGCTATGACCAGGCAGATGCTGACCCCCTTGCTCTAAGTTGAAAGAGTTTGTCCACTAATTGAAAGATTGGGGTTAGTGAATTACTCTGCCAGATCTGTTTAATGTAGCAACTGTTAGTTTTATCATGGAGGTGAGTTTAATGTTCTATATTTCACCAAGTAAAAGTGACTTAGTCTTATTTTTCTCTAAAATAAAATTTTGAAATAACGATTTACTGTGTTTCACTAACTGGGAATGTTAAGTTAGTGGAGTAAGTTTAGTTCTTTTAACTAAGTGCAATTATTAGTTAAGTTATTATTAAGGCAAAGTGAAATAGTATTTTTTTCTCTAAGTGAAAATATTGAGTTAGTGATTTAGTAAAGAACAGGACTTAGTGAAGTTATGCAACAACAAGTTAGTGTGTTTGTGATGAGTGAACATAGTGAATTTATTGAATGACAAATCTCAGCTAATCGTTTAATTAAAGTAACTTAGTGTGTTGTGATTAACGCTAGCTATAAGTGATTAATCAAAGCCGAAGAAATGGATTTAAACTGTTTGTTTTTCTGAAAGTGTCTTACATTAGACTTAAATGAATAATACAATGAAAGCGAGTTCTTAATTATTTGTTCAGTGAAGTGAATTGAGTGAATTAAATAATAGTGATCACGGGTGTCTGTTAGTGCTTTATACAGGCATTTGCCTCAAACTGAATACAAACTGTTGACCAAGTTTAGACATGATTGTGTATAATTGTTTGTGTATCACCTAAATCAGTTATCACTGTAGTGCAGCTTCTGTAATTAATGGTGCCATTTCATGCTGAGAATCTAGCAGTTCTTGGGAGATCAAAGGCAAACTCCTATGACTGACCAGTAACTTGATACTCTCTTTGTCTCAGTCTGGTACATGGTTATGTAAGGCCCAAGCTGGTTATTGCATCAAATACTTTTGATGCATGGTCTTTGATTTCTGAGAAGTTATCATTTTGAGGCAGAGCTCTATTGATAAGGTGTGAATGAAAGATGTGTGTATTAAACAGGATGTGTTGATTTTTTTACTATATTGATTGATGAAAAGTGAATTAGGATGTGATTATGAAAGATTTGTGTTTTGAACATTTTTTTTTTACTTTATTGATGAGGCGTTATTTTTTTAGGTTATTATTAAGATTTGTGTTTTAAACAGGTGTGATTTTTTATTTGGAAATATATTATCGCAAGGTGAGTCTGAAAATAGTTCCTGTTTGTTTAAAAACAAGGCTCTCAAGGGTTTGGTAGTTTTCTTTGTTTGTCTAATAATAGTTCAATCTTAATAATACTTGCCGAGTACACATGTTCTTATTTTATCTTTATTTAGTGTACTCAATTAGTTTAAATAATATCATCTTCAAACATGGTGACTATCTTTATGAGCATGATATTTTTCCAAGTTGTATCACCCGCCCATTATAAAGTGTACTTTTGATTTTTGCTTTTAGACCTTTTTTCATGCTCTTGCTATGTTTCATGTTGTCTCCATTATCTCGTTTTATTATGCAAGAAATTATTATGTAAATCAAAGATAAATGTTACCCAGATTTTACCACATGTTTTTTTGTGAAATGTCTTCAATTTTGTTTCACCACATGTGAAACGTAATTTTTCTTAGGAGGATGCCCAAGCTAAAAAACGTTCTATTCAGCAGAAAGTAGGAAGAGGATGAGGCAGAATAGGATTTCAGAGAATGGTGGTGGTGATCGAGTTCTTGAGAACTCTGGTTAACCAATTGTTGAGGGTCTAAAAAGCCCCACAGATTCCCAAGGGTCTGCATCATCTGACGATAGATTACTATATTCAGATGTGGTTATGATTCGCCCTATTGTGACATCTGAGGCAAGTATGAAAACCACTTGTGATGTGAATGCCGCAGAAATTACAAATTGTACCTCATATATGATGAATTGCACAGACTTTGCTCTGAAGTGTACTACAAGTGTGGTTGAAGCAACAACATTGATATCTCAAGCTGCCCGATCAATTACGAAATGTATGCGAAAGCAAGCACATGCAATGAAGCATAAACAAACTATAAAGGATGCAGTAAGAGAAGCTCGTGCTACTACTGAATTTAAAAAAAGAGAAACAAAACAGAAAGCATGCAATGAGATTATATATATAAAAACTCAAATCTGCTCAGAAGCATAATGGAGAAAAACAAGATTTGTTACATACAGACAACAACAGTTTTCAGCAAGATTTTTGCAGTCAGAATAGTTCATGTAAAACGTCTACAGATAACTTGCTTACAATTCAATCAGAAACTTCCGAAACACCCTCAAAACAAAAGAGGCATAAAAAAACAAAAGATGTTCATGACCTTGATGCTAACCCTCGCAATATTAACCTCACAAGTATTGAAAACAACTTTGTCTATGGGTATGGGCAAACAAATGTCCAATGTGCAAATATTAGTGATGAACAAAAACATCCTGACAGTGAACAAATGTCTACACATCAGAACATGAATGTTTTGCATGGGATGGCTTTTTCAAATATAGTTACAGGATCTTTCCATCAGGCTGATTGTAGATTCAGTTTTAAATCACGTGGTAGTCAATGCACAATAAATGCTTTGTGTTCTTTGATTTATGCAAAATATTCTTATGTTGAAACATCACAACAGACCAGATACTCTGTGTTGGAGACCTTGTGTACAATAAAACTGTGTCAACCTTGAAAAGAGCGAACAGAATCATTAATAAGCTATTGTGCTTTGAAGAACTTCCAAATTCAGTGAATATTCTTGATATGACAAATAGACAAATAATTGTTAATAAATATGACATTGTTTCAGGTGTATGCATACAAACATTCAATAGTTTTCATGTGCCATCTTTATACGAAGCCTTCCATACTGCTTTTGATCAAAGTTCATACATACTGATTATGCCTGGTGCTCAGCAGTGTTCATAAAACGTGAGAAGTATTTTTTATTTGACTCCCACTCTCATGGTCCAGATGGTTTATCATCTCCAGACGGCACATCGTCCTTAGCAACTTTCAATAATTAAGAAGATTTAGTACTTTTCTTGTACTCTATGTATACAAGTATGCATATTGACATCACTGGAGGAACTGAATTGCTGCCGGTTGGATTGTATTGTGAAACAGATCATGACTGCTGTGAAACTTACGCCTAAGATCCCTCCAAAGACTACACAAATGATGATATTGGTGTTCAAGCACATGATATGTGGACTGTGGAAGATAAAAATGTAAACAACAGTTCTGTTACTAAACAAAGAATGAGTCATCAAACAAGAAACACTACTTTATGTAATGAAGAAAGTTTTCCGCAAATCTGCACTTAAGACAATTCATCAACTTTGATAAGTAAATACTTTAATGATCAAAAACAGGGACATGAAATTCATAAACAAACAAAGAACATTAAAGGATAGCATATCTTTCTTTGTACAAACAAAGACAAAGACAATCTGACAAATTTAGGCTGAAAGAAAATGAATCTAGAAGAAATTTTAGATCATTAGCACAAAATAAGTTCATTGAGAGAAAAAGAACAGGGAATTGAATGAGAAAAGCAAGGCAGATTGAAGATTTTAATGCAACAGAAAGAGACGCAATGAGAAACTTGAGGCAATCACCTACAATACAACTTTTTGAAAAAGAAAGAACATTGAAATCAAAGAGGAAAGCAATGCAGAATAAAGATTTTAAAGCAAAAGAAAGAGACGCAAACAGAACCTTTAGGCAATCACCTTAAATACAACTTATTGAAAAAGAAAGAACATTGAAATCAATGAGGAAAGCAAGGCAGAATGGAGAAATTCAAACAAAAGAAAGGGTCGCAAAGAGAACCTTTTGGCAATCACCTACAATACAACTTATCGAAAAAGAAAGAACATCGAAATCAAAGAGGAAAGCAAGGCAGAATGGAGAAATTCAAACAAAAGAAAGGGTCGCAAAGAGAACCTTAAGGCAATCACCTACAATACAACTTATCGAAAACGAAAGAACACTAAAGTCAAAGAGGAAAGCAAGATCAGGTCCTTATAATTTAGAAACAGAACGAATTAAGAAACAACAATGGAGGTCAATTTTGAGAAATAAAAGTTTTAGAGGCCATATCAAATCGAGTGCAAAAAGCAGCAAAAAGAAAAAGTAATGATTACCTAGAGCATGAATGTATTGCTTCTAAACACAGGAAGTCAGGTAAAACGATGAAAGATTGTATTGAAAAATTCCATGCTGCAATTGAAATTGGGCCAATCTTTATCTGCAACGTTACGTACATGCTCAAAATGAATAGTTAGTAGATTGATATAGTTTTTTGTAAAATTATGAAAATACGAGAGCTTATATTTGTGTGTAATTATATCTTATTGACTTTTGACTGTGAAATGGAATCTTATTGCTAACCACTTATCTATGTTGTATAAGTTTATGGAGCTTTTACAGCGAAAAATACGTCTGTGCAACAAAAAGTTTTAGTCGATTTGTTAAACAATAATGTTAAATTTGATCAAATGTCTCATATTCATAAATACACCAACGAGCACACAATTATAATTACCCTGTATGTTATAATGTTATCTTATTGTAGTGTAGAGGTTTGTAATACAATTGTATATTAGTCAAATGACATAATAACAACACAAGTGTGAGGTTATATATTTAATAGCATTCTATTGAAGCTTAACTCTACAACTACTAATAATGATGTGACCCCAAGCAATACATACAAGAGACTGAATGTGCGGGCTGTTTGCATCTATGTTTTGAGTAACCCTTGGGTATGTTAAAGGCTCTATAAAGGTGAAGATCCGTAATTATTTACCGATTTTTAAATATTTTTTCCGTATTTTATATATAAAGGTAATCAAAAAAAAAATATGTATATTCTATTGGACATAACCATAAAAATATGAGCAATACAACTTGTTTTTAGCTCAAAATACAGTGTCCTCCAAGTCTATCGTGTTTACAAACAATCAGTTTATTTGCATCGCTGTTTATTCGGGAAAGAGAAAGTGAAAGTGACTCAGGTCACCAAAAATATATCGTTGATGTTCAATGTTTTCCGGTATTACTCACAAAGTATGTCTCTTCTAATAATGGTCAAAACGTTTGTAGTGATCTAATCAGTTACTTTTTGCTGGTAAAAAATAGAAATAGAATTAAAAGTATGTTCTTTTGGCTATTTTTAGCATACGTCACCGCTTTGGGGCTACACATCACGTTAGTTGCAAAGTTGTAAGCATTTCTTCCAATTATGAAACGGGTATATCTTCAATACTTCTTGACAACGTTGCACCTCTGCTGTGTTATTAGCAATTTTTATGCAAGGGTAACTGAAATCCGGTAAAAATTAGGCAATTTTATATGCATAATTATTGGATTTGTCACCTTTATAGGGCCTTTAATTAGCTATAGCCTGCAAATATGTATCTGGATCATGGAACACTGTTATAGATGTTGTATCAGCTTATGGCCCTATACTTTATCACATGAACCTATAATAAAGGCAATTGATCATAAATCCTACAAAGTAACTTTTGAGCATTAATTTCCTATTAACAAATACAACTTTTATTAATTACATAATTAAACAAAATACTTCTTTGAAAGGACACGCAAATTCCAATTACAAGTTGCGAACAGGATTGCTTGAAGTTACATAATAAGTATCCTATTGCCCGTTGTTCCAGAATTGTTGATAATTTCTTCGTGTGCTAACGAGGCCTCTTCCAGCTTATACTCCTTTTGGACACTGGGTACGAGCCAGCCTTTAGTAAGTCCTTCTGAGATCACTTGATGCATTTCCACCCATTCTTCCTGCATAAATTATGACCGAAAGATGATTTTGGTCAAAACTGATAATAGTGAAGTTTTTATTTTGGTGTAAATATAAGCAAGAGGGCCACAATTGTCATAGAATACTCACCATTTTTTGCACAGTGTGCAGTCCATGGGTATAGTGTCAATGCTTTTTGTAAAGGAAAACTATATATAAAATATTGAAACATATGTTCTTGGATTTCAAAGAAACATTTTTTTTAATTTGAGAAAACTATAAGTTTATAAAAAATCATGTGAGCCCAATAGAGTGGAAGGTTTTGTTAACATTACACATCTTATGTTAAAACACTGACACTTGCAGTTCTAGATATAAAGATTGTTATTTAGTATATAAGTCTATGTAGACAATACGACCCTAAGGAAGTCCAATGTGCACAATTTGAACAATCTTATTAGAGGACCAATAATTATGTCTATAAAAACCATGGGACCGGTGGTGCATGGTAGGTTTGGACCCCAACTTGTATAGCGTTAACAAGCTTTTTCCTTTGTATGACATATATGTAGTGATCTTGTTTACGATATTACATGTACCAGTTTCGAACACGGCCAAGCTTTCATTAGGACAAATAGGAAGTTTCATGAAGATTGGGCAATACATGAATGGCCCAAAGAATGTTACAAAAGCAAATGTTGACAACAAATGACTAACGATATACGACTCACTACGCACGACAAACGACGGACAACGGGCGATGATTACAGTAGCTCGCCATGAGCTTCAATTTAAAACGTATAATATAACAAGAGCACCGCCTTGCGGCCGCAAACTGCTCATCTATTTTTCTTTTTAAAGGTGTAGGGACATATCTCAATTTCAATCACAAAGGAGGGAGGGGTGGAGTATAGAGGGGTGTATAGTGTAGGGGTGTGGTCATTTATTACATTATCTTCCAAAAATGCCAAAAAAAATGCAAAAAAAAAAATTCTTTTTTTTGGGGGGGGGATTCTTGGGTGGGATGGTTGGACGGTATTTCAAAAATAAATTAATAAAAATAAATATTTGTGTTTTTTTAACCATGTTTGAAAAAAACAAGAGATGTGTTGTCAGAAACACAATGCCCCCTATTGCGCTGCTTTGAAAATTTTTATTTTTCGTTTTTTTTACCTTTGACCTTGAAGGATGACCTTGACCTTGAACTTCCACCACTCAAAATGTGCCGCTTTATGAGAAGGCCGCTTTGAAATATTTTATTTTTTTTACCTTTGACCTGAAAGGATGACCTTGACCTTGAAGGATGACCTTGACCTTGAACTTCCACCACTCAAAATGTGCAACTTCATGATAACGCCGCTATGCAATTATTGTTTTTTTGACCTTTGACCTTGAAGGATGACCTTGACCTTGAATAATGACATTGACCTTGAACTTCCACCACTCAAAATGTGCAGCTTCATAAGAACGCCGTTTTGAATTATTTATTTTTTTACCTTTGACATTGAAGGATGACCTAGACCTTAAATGATGACCTTGACCTTGAACTTCCACCACTCAAAATGTGCAGCTTCATGATAACGCCGCTTTGATTTTTTTAAATTTTGTTTGACCTTTGACCTTGAAGGATGACCTTGACCTTGAAGGATGACCTTGACCTTGAACCTACACCACTCATAATCTAAAGCTTCATGATAACGCCGCTTTGACTTTTTGTTTTGACCTTTAACCTTGAAGGATGACCTTGACCTTGAAGAAAAACCTTGACCTTGAACTTAGCTTCATGATAATGCCGCTTTGAAAGTTTTTATTTGTTTTTTGACCTTCGACCTTGAAGGATGACCTTGACCTTAAAGGATGACCTTGAACTTCCACCACTCAAATGTGCAGCTTCATGAGAACGCCGCTATGAATTTTGTTTTATTTTTTTGACCTTGATGGATGACCTTGAAGGATGACCTTGACCTTGAACTTCCACCACTCAAAATGTGCTGCTTCATGAGATACACATGCATGCCAAATATCAAGTTGCTATCTTCAATATTAAAAAAGTTATGGCCAATGTTAAAATTGTCGGACGGACGGACGCCATATATTTGACATTTGACCTTGAAGAATGACCTTCACCTTCACCTTTCACCACTCAAAATGTTCAGCTCCATGAGATACACATGCATGCCAAATATCAAGTTGCTATCTTCAGTATTGAAAAAGTTATGGCCAATGTTAAAGTTTTCGGACGGACAGACATCATAAAATTGACATTTGACCTTGAAGGATGACCTTGACCTTGACCTTTCACCACTCAAAATATGCAGCTCCATGAGATACACATATATGCCAGATATCAAGTTGCTATCTTAAAAAGTGAAAAAGTTATGGCCAATGTTAAAGTTTTTTTCGGACGGACAGTCAGACTGACTGACACTGACGGACAGTTCAACTGCTATATGCCACCCTACCGGGGGGCATAAAAATATTTTTCTTGGGGTCGGGTGTGGGGTATAGTGTGAGGGTGTGGTGGTCATTTATTAGATGTTCTTTAATTAAAAAAAATAATGGGGGGGGGGTTGAGGGGGGATTCGGGGGGGGCGTGGGGGATGGTTTGGACTGAGTAAATTGTGGTATGTAATATAAGAGTTGTTTTGTCAAAGTATCAATCGAATCTAATCATAAATTAAGAAGTTATGGCCAATTTTAGCAACATTTTATAATTTGAACTTGAGAGTCAAGGTCATTCAAAGGTCAAGGTAAAATTCAACTTGCCAGGCACAGTACCCTCATGATAGCATGAAAGTAGTTAAAGTTTAAAAGCAATAGCCTTGATACTTTAGAAGTAAAGTGGATATAAACACAAAATGTAAGCATATATTCAAAGTTATTAAGTCAAAAAAAGGGCCACAATTCCGTAAAAATGACAACCAGAGATATGCAACTTGTCCTTTACTGTCCCCTTATGATAGTTTGCGAGAGTTCCAAGTATGAAAGCAATATCTATGATACAGTAGGGGTAAAGTGGACCAAAACACAAAACTTAACCAAATTTTCAAGTATAAAGGGCCCATAATTCCGTCAAAATGCCAGTAAGAGTTACATAACTTTGCCTGCACAGTCCCCTTACGATAGTTAGTAGTGGTGCAAGTATGAAAGCAATGGCTTTGATACTTTAGGAAAAAAGTGGACCTTAACACAAACAATTAACCAAATTTTCAATTTTGTAAGTATAAAAAGGGCACATAATTCTGTCAAAATGCAATCCAGAATTATGTAACTTTGCCTGCCCAGTCCCCTCATGATAGTAAGTAAGTGTACCAAGTTTGAATGCAATAGCATTGATACTTTATGAGAAAAGTGTACCTAAACGCAAATTTAACCGGACGCCGACGCCGACACCGACGCCGACGCCAAGGTGATGACAATAGCTCATAATTTAAAAAAAAATAGATGAGCTAAAAAGGTTATTTAAAAACTTTGTTTTCCAATCCGTGTTTAGTACTTGTAAACAGCTGGCATACACATAATGAGCCCGCCTATTGGCTCGTCAAATATTGCAATTGTTTACTAGTACAGTTGTTTCCACATGTATTCTACACAACACTGTTAAATAATCTTGTATAAGTACAATATATTATGGAATATAGTAACAGTTCTACAATTCACTTACTGGTGGGGCATTCCACAGTGCAAACCCAGTGACAATAATCTCCTTATACATAATTACACGCGGGACGATCTGTGCAGTGCCCCTGCTTCCAACGACCTAGTATGCAATAAAAAGATAATTCAAAAATGAAATTATAAAAAGCAATTGAATAATTCAATTAAATGCATTCGATGCAAACACTTATAATTCAGTCGATGTATACTACATAAGCAAGGTTAGTCAGCAATAAACAGTAATCAATCAATCAAATTAAACAACGGATAAATGCATGCAAGACAATCACAGTTGATGCATTTGATACAAACAAGTCATATTATGCATACTATAATAAATGGCAACCATAATATCATCCTTGGCTGACACCTGATTTAGACAAAAACAATAGGTTGTCAACACACTACTCGAAATGGGTGTATTTTACAGTTAATTTGATTTTAATTATATAAAATGGCATCGGAATTGCATATATAAAGATGCGTTTTAAATGTATTCATAAATATAAATAACACGGTTATAACATGACTGTTAAATGCACAGAGCATGAGGTGTAAATACAGTCCCAGTCACCAATAAATATATATAATGCGAAGTAACAAGAAGTGGATATGACGCTTGCAAGTTTACCTTGAAAACAGATTCACGACCATCTCTGTAACCGCATAGTAACACGAAATATAAAAAGGTGACCAAAGCTACGTAATATAAATAGGTGAACCCAGCTTAAGTCACCTTTTTATTTTAAATGTGTCGAACGCCTTGTTCTGTTCGGTATATTAGATAGGTCGCTTGCCTTTAATTAAAGACAAGCATGCATGTGATTATTAATAATATGTTCTACCTACCACTATGATTCCTCCCTTGTTGATTGTATTCACGTCTGTATCCAGATTCACATTGGCCAACATCTCTATGATAATATCTGGTCCCGTGCCATTGGTTGCTTCCTGAAAACGGACTAAAATGCTTTAATTGTTTTTTGTTGTACAGATGTTTTTAAAAATAACACAGTATTGATATATAACATGCGACAGATTTATCACGACAAAGAGCTCAACGGCACAGCTCGAGATCGAGTCATTAACTAAGCCTCAAGAGATGTTCCTTGGCAAACATGTGAACCAGATTGAAACTCAGCCTCAGCCTTTTATGGACGAACGTATGCGTGATTCTTAACCCGGCCTATTAAATGTGCTTATAAACACTCGAAGTTTTATCAAGAATGAGTCATTACAATATGGGGGTTAAAGGGTTGTAGACATTTCAAGACTAATGTTTTGACCTGGTGACCTTATTTCTTTAACGTCCATGACCCGAATTTGAACTCATCCTAGACAATGTCAATGCTTACATTATGACTAAGTTTCATCAAGATTGAGTCCTCATCATGGTCACTATAGAGAAGTTACTAGGGTTTTATAAGAAAGGGCGACCTATTTGTATGCATGTGACAAAGATTTAAGTTTAGTCTAGAAATTGATCCAGAATTAAGATTGTAAGTATAACCATTCTGGCAAAGTTTAATCACAACTGAGTCACAAAATGGGACTCTAGAATTGCTACAAGGGTTTTCTACAAATGTACCTGGTAGCTTAGGTAATGGACGCACTTAGCACTACACTCTAAAATGTTACATACCGAACATTTCTCTGTAATGCAATATACAATTTAAATATATATATTTTATGTGTGCATGTGTGTCATGTATATAATAATAGACAAGTAGTAAGAGTAAAAAATAAGTATTTCCTGACATACCAGAACTTTGTCAATGTAGCCCTGTTCCTTATGGTTGAAAGCCTTTGCTGCTCCGTGTTTAAGAACCAAGTCCAGCCCCTCTTTGGTTCCTGCTGTCCCAAGCACTGTAAGGCCCTTGGCCTTCCCTATCTGGACACATGCTAGACCTACCTACAACAGCAGAAGAACTGAATATATGTAAGTCCTGTCAGACGAATCTCCCTCGTCACTTGTTTGAACATCAGATCTAGTTCTTTGGATTAATATTCACACAATTTCTTAACGTACGTCTAAGTTTCCAGATAAAATCTGAATAAAATCCAATGTTGTCTTTTAAAAAAAAAGGTTTATACATTGTGTTTGCATTTCAAATATATTTACTTGTTTAAAACTTATTACCGCAACATTCAAGGCTTGAACTATGATTAATAGCCCAAGAATCATGTCATAAAGCTCAACATTTCAAGATTTAAATTTCTTTCTGTTGATTAGTCCATACCCCGATGCCATCAAAACATGTTATTTTAACAAAACGTACCTAATCATTATATTTCTAATCTCTGGACTCATTAAGTGTTATTTATGGAAAAAGGCGTTTCCCCATCATATCGTCTCTGCTATTAAAGTATTAAGTTATTGGAAAAATTAACTCAAATTTTTTCATTTTTGTGTTTGAAAAGCATGTTGTAGACGTACAAAGATCTATAGTTAAGTCCAGTTTACTGGAATAAATGCAGTTTATGTTACTTGCTGATGTACGTGTGGCTGAAGTTAACACAAATATTGATAAGGTTTAAAGATGACTTGCTTTGTTTAAAATGACAAAGTTAGCGCGGAGTATTTTTGATTGTTTAACACATTGCATACTTGAAAATATTTTTTTTGAAAATTGTTATTTTGCAAAACTATGTGAAAAAGCCCGATATAAAGGACATAAAAGATAAAACAAATCATTGCAATATCTGGAATACAAAATTAGAAGCAGCATGAGAATTAAGAAGAAATACTAAGAGTGTTGATAGGGCTTACCGCTCCACTGGCTCCATGCACAAGCACGGTGTTTCCTGGCTTCACTTTATCTTTCGCCCTTAAAAAAACAACAAGAGTTACCATGTAAACAACGGGTGATTGCATTAAGAAGTGTCGGATGGACTCAAATGAGAGTATTTAAGTGTCACGAGTTACTTGTAATATAATCGTTACGGATACAATTTATTGTCTTAAAAGAAACAACACAAAGGTGAACATCTCTTATCTGAAAAGCATAATTATTATACACATTTATACACAAAGTGACATTTTAATGGCTTTCACCTAATACAATAGCTGAATAAAACTAGTTTATATTTAATACAGCAAACATGACTTGAAAAGCATTAACAGAATAGCTGACCATTTATAAAATAGCGCCAGTGTATGAATGAGCAATATCGTATCACCATAATTATGCTATTTATTTGGACACTGCAAATGTTGCGATAACCCTTACAGTTGGGAAGTAAGAGTATACCACAATGACGTTCCTTGCTTTAATTGTCTGACGTGTGAAAACACATATTTATGTGTTATGATCTTTATAATCTGTTAAGCATATTAATAATGGCAAACCACCAAAGTCAACACCAAATAGTACAGTCGCGTTCAAGGGTGTCAATTTTTTTCCATTTCAGTAAATACCTGACTTATTTACATACATTTCAGATTTCGGTAATAACCATTGATTTGAAATATTAAACAGCAACACTGTATTGTTTGGTACCTCCTCTATTTGTAGATTTTCATATTTTCAATTTTCATTCAAAAGAAATGTCATAGGCTTTTATAAAAGACTTGTAGTTGTAGACCCAACTTAAAATGCTTTTTCGTAAATTGCCAATCTTATAACAGCTCAATTTTAAGGGTGGATCAAATATATTTGAGTAAAAAGTATATAAGAAGCGTTACTGGAGATCATATTAATTAGAGTGCGCAAAGTGTACACGTCTGGAACAGCTATTCGTAAAGGACACTTTTTGCTGTATTGTATTGTCTGTTTGCGGGAAGTCCTTTGTAAATGAAAAACAAATGATAGAAATTAATAGGCAAGTGCTGGACCACACTTTATTATTAATGCAAATCTAAACTAACTTCCTTTTAAGAACAATTTGCCCAAGCCACATCTCATACTTATAGACATATTTTCTTACTTTATGTATGCCCGAGATGCCGAATAGCATGGTACACCAAGACCTGCACCCTGGGAAAAACTCAGATGGGTCGGTAGTTTCCCAACCATAGTTTCCTCAGCAACCGTGAATTCCGCATACCCGCCGGAAACATTCCTTATCACATACACTTTATCCCCTGGCTGTGGAAATCAGACAGAAGTTGAAACGACGTTAGGGAGAAAGCATTACAATTGTGTACTGGTCCCATAGTCCTCAGCACATTCATTAAATCATTAAATTTCTGGCTTTTTATTTTAATATTTTTATAGTAGATGTTCGAAACGTTTTTAGTCAATATTACATTTTAGCAAGGTTTAACAGCAACTTGTATTTATTGTGTTCTTGTTGCAACTCTGAGCTGGGTGGCGTAACATTGGTCTATGCACTCTGAATAATAACACTATCTAACACCCTTTATAAGAGAATTAACATCTGATTAAACATTTCGAACTTAATTCTTGCTTGCCTTAAATTTGCTGATAATTCTTTCCCAGAAAGACCATACTGCACGTATATTTATTATAACACTTGCTTAAAAATATCAAAGTTTTTTAAAAACAAGATATATACAAGATATATACCATACTGAAATTAAAACATACATAACTTAGAAAGATGCATAATGTCATATTACATACCTTAAATTTGGTTACTTTGGCCCCAACCTTTGACACGATTCCAGCCACATCTGAGCCCGGGGTGTATGGCAGCGGAACTGTAATTCGGAAAGTACCGCTACGAATATACGTGTCTACAGGATTCACCCCCGCTGCTTTTACTTCCACCAATACCTGATGAATTTCAAAAACTTCAAATATATTATTTTCTAGGTACTCTACCAGTTATCTAAAATAGATTATATTCAACATAATTCTTAAAATGCCCATAGACGAGCTTTGGTACCATACAACGCTTAAGGTAGAGTGCGCCGTGTTTTTTAAACCAATTAAGGACTTTGGCCGGGTAATTTGGAATGGGAAACATATATGCCTTGTTTTGACATAAAATTGACATTCTGTTGTTGTGTTGTTGTTGTGTTTTCTAAGGTATTAAATTTGAGGATAAAAGTGTTTTATATATTATAATAACTAAGGTGTGATCTTTAGCGCTTGATATGGAGATGAACTAAATAACCAGATTTATTCTATAAAAAATAGGGGGGGTGGGCATTCATTTGAGAAAGTGTAAGTGTCATTTGTGACAAAAATATAGTGTCTGACATTATGAATGGGAGAATTCTGATACAGTAAATAAGTATAGGTGAATATTTGGATTTCCGAAAACAAAACAATTGGAGCCACATAAACAATTTTCTTCACAAAACATGTATGTCTGAAAACTATTAATATAAATAAAGGTGGTTACTAACTAAATATGACAAAATATAGTTATACATATCGGCTTCACCTAGCGAAACCATAACATTTACTCTCTCATAATTCAAAGCAGTCATGTTCAATCATAAGCTTGTACTTTTATTACAGAACATATTTTGGATCCGGTTTTGCAGCCAGTTATAACATGTATACCTGAGTATCAGAAGGGACTGGTACTGGAACTTTGGGATCGATCTTTAACACCTCTGGTCCACCATGGTTAGCAACACGTATGGCCCGCATCTCTTTATGTCCAGACATTGTTTATAGCTGATCTAAGGAAACAAACAACTTTAAGAGGATGGGTTTTTTACTTGTATTATGAATTATTTAATCGGCATAAGTATTACTATATTGAGCGAGTCAAACTAACCATTATAACAAGCACAAAAGAATCCTAACAGCCTGGTGCTTTTAACTTGCTTTTAATGTATCAAATTTAATCTAAATGGCTTTTTAAAAGTATAATAGTAAATGATGATGAGTGTTTGATGAAATTCATAATTTGTGTTATTTATAATGACATCAGATGTCAAATTAGGCATCTTGCACGATATTTTTGGAGTAAACAATCGCTTTGCCGGAAACTGATAATTACATTTAAACGGAATAAGGCCAAGCTTGAATAACAGCTTATTAAAAAAATGACTTAAAGCCTTTTGCTAATTTAAAGGAATCATAACTCAAAAATAAATGGCTTATTTTAAAGGGAACATAGCTCATAAACGTGTCGATCACTGCTTGGAAATATTTGTTTTGCACATCAGTTCTTCATAGTCATGGCATTTGTTCACTTTTATTCAAAAGCTTAACATATGTGCAATTAGCTCCCTCCTGAAGTACATTAAAATTAGGGAGGAAATAAGGTCAATAGAACGTAATTCCTTAACCTGGGGATAATTGCACAAGACCATTGTCTCTTGCATTTCTACGCTTCGTGGTAGCGACATATTTCATAGTTTTATTTAATGGCTTGAACAAATGAACAACACTTTGCTCCACAAACGTACACTATTTAATGCATAAATATGGTGTAGTTTAGTGACGCATAATTCAGGATTTATATTCCATAAATAAAATATGAAAATTTAAATACATTTTTAAGAATTGCGTGTAGGTATCTCAGATACACAACTCAATTTCTTGCATTAAATAAATTCACATCAAATGCAAATCATAGTCAGCATCGTCTGCAGCAACATGTACACTCAGTTCGCTTTTTTCAGCATTATCCATTTTTTAACACACGTTGACCCTACAATTGTATCAGAAGCTTCATACGATGGTTCTAGTTCTCGACAAAAGTCGATGCAAGTTTTAACGTCGACAGTGGGTATAAGCCGGAGAACTGGTCCTCAAATGATTGTTATCTTCTTAGTGCAGCTTATCGATGTTCGACAAGACATATTAGGCTGCGTAAAATCAGTCATTGTCAGTCGCATTTCTCGCTGTCGTCGTCTTGTGATTCGCTGACATCAAAACACACAGATGTGTGAACCAGCGTAATGTGATTCGCCATTGCACACATACTTTCGTATTTGTAAGAAAACTATGTTGCGAAAATGTTACAGTTTACATTTTCTTGTCCAGATACTTCATACTTTCGAAAACAAAATAGGACAAGTAAGGAGACTGTTTTCCGTCTCTTGCAATCTCTCTAAAATTAAGTTGTTTGTGAAAAAAGTGGGATAATTACCCCATGCACTCGTTGCCTACCCGCGCAGACTGTTTATGACTTGCCATATTGTGACTATTTTGTGCGGTAGCTGTATTAAATTGTAATGAGTATACGTTCACGCGAGGCAATTAAAGCACAAACACGTTTTACTTTCCCGGTAGCTGGAAACAGGGCAGATTTGGCGAACGTGAATATCAAAGACACATCTTTGAGTCTTTTTACGAAGCAGTCAATACATGTAATAATAAAGCAATCCAACGTTCTATGGTCATATAATGTGATGTATTACAATTCATTTCTTTGATAGCAACTTTAAAAAGATTTCTAGAATCGGTACCATTAAAATGATACAATTCTTACAAAATAAATTCAGTTATCTTACTCTTAATTGATTTTAACCACTATTTTATTTCATTATTTATTGTCTGTGAAATGAAACTGTTAACAGATGTCCGCATTTAAAAGGAAATACCACAAAAAAAACTGTATACTCGCGATACTCATGGAATCATCATTCGTGTCAAGGCTTGTACATATCTCGAATAAATGAATTTCAAAGTCAATCATATATGCCATAACATCATTTCATTATAACGTTTTAAACGGAAAACGCATTACCGAGGACAACAGTTAAATAGCACTAATATTAGGGCAAACATGATTTAGATGAGACATACCATCAAAAGCTATACTCAATGTATCAGTTTGAATAAATGGAATTTACGACACAAAAATAAACAAATGCCACAGTTATTTTCAAACACTGTCTATTTCTTTAGTCAAATGTGTTAAACTCTTAAAATACAAACATTTGTAGCCTGAATGCATAAATTAATTTAATTAAATATCTGAACGCAACAATAATTTTAACAATTGTTTTTATGTCTGAACCAAGCAGACGTACACACAAACATCGACAAGTGGAGAAGTTGATTGTGAAATTGTATTATAAGATTTCATTGCCAAGAGTCGATTGATACTTGCAGAAAGGGTTGTTTTCTAGCAAATGTAAAAAGAATATGCCGCGCAATTTTGTTCGTTTACAGGGGCATTTATAAAATACCACAAGAATGCAGGGTTAACCAATCTTTACTATTTTGAATAGCTTAAACAATTAATATTACACGGAAAGCATGAAACAAAAAAAGGTGATCGAACCATTGACTCATGAAGCAAACTTTAATGCGCTATCACAACACCACGCATGATTTTTATATTACAATGTAATTTAAACGCTATCTTGGTTATACACGTTTCTTTTAAATTATCGTTATAAAGCGCTAAACAGCATTACAACAGTTACAGTTTCCACCCCTGATAATCAATAAGCAAACCATACTTTTATCATTTTCCTCATTAAAGATTGTTAGTTTGCTTGTTTAATTATGATACATGTATATTCATTCTTTTCTAAATCTATGACATGACTTTATATGAATTGTCGGTTTGATAAAGTGTGAAAAAGTCCATTGAAGCGTTGAGTGTTAGGACGTTTTCAGAACATGCCACTTATAATAAATATAATAAAATTCTGCGATTTTGCTCCATCGATATAAATTACCCCTAAAGCCACATTCCTATTCAGGAAGCATTACGAATTTCCAATTTCCCGTCCCAAAAATTCTCAACAGAAGGTAAATTCTAAACAATTTCGTTCGAAAAGCGCATTATCTGCAAGTAAGCTAATAAAATAAGCACGGATACTGAACATTCCTGCAAAAAAAGGCAGAACAAAGAACATTTAGATGAGTTTTTGCAATTACGCACCAATAAAAAGACCAATTTTCTCAGTCTGGAGATTTCAAGATGCGAATTTGTTCCAATACTCAATTATATAATTGGTTTGCGCCATTTTTCCCAAATCACTTGAAACCTGTACTTTTCACAAATGTGCGAAAAGAATCGCTGAAATTTTATCAGATTTATTGACCGCTAAGACAAAGAATGTTACTGACCACTTATTCTAAATAACATAACATAAAATGATCGATATTCACAATTTATTTATATAAAGACTAAACAATAAATATTATTACATATGAATGTGATAATCCTAAAATTGCAGCGTTGCTTCAAAAATAGAAATATTACCTTTATGTGTAGAATACAGATACTACTGCACAAGCCACTGCTTTATCAGCTGGGAACTGCCCTTAATATCGGATTTATAACTTACCACGTACTGAAAAACGCTCTAGATATTAACACGCGTTATCTTACACGACAGTAAAATTACATGCACATCTGGGCTGACATCTATTATAGATTAATGCACTTCGGTGTTGAGCTTCGAAAGTAGGACGCGACTCACTTCAAGGACGACATACTAAAAGATACGTTCTAGAACACTTTGATTTGTTCTATTGTGGCGAAAAGTGTCGGGTCAAATGTGATGCTTCACGTTTCATCACTATTTAAGAAATAGTAAACCCCACTGAGATCATTTTTGCATTATAGTGACAGGCCAGGCAGCCAAAAACTGTATTTGGACCGGTAAATGGACCTCAGCCGGTCCATATACAGTTTTTGGCTGCCTGGCTGGTCACTATAATGCCATTAGGACCGAAATGGAGTTTACTATTTCTTATATTACCCCAAAGAGTGTCCCCTGTACCATTGTACAGTGTTGTGCGATTGTTTATGGTTTAGAACATAAACATATGGATTTAATCTCAGAAGTTTGTAGCCCTGCAGAACATATGCAATGTTGGACCTGTTATATTTTAAGAAATACAGGTTCATTTATTTTTTAATAATGATGTAATTTCCACTTCAAAAAAACAACTAGTTGACTTTTTAAACATTTAATGAACATTTGAATATATTGTATGAAACAAATGACAACTAATGTTTAACAATAACATAAATAAATATTGTATATTTTATATTACATGTATATATTATATAAAACCATAGTTTAAGTTTATTGCAGCGTAAAATTTTGTCAATACACCACTGAACTCTTCCTTTTCTGCGTTTTCGAAATCCTCCGGATAATCCATTTCTTTTAAATATGCCCGTAACATTGAGGATGCGTACTTAGTTGCATAATGTGTGCTGTTAGAATCTTAATTGTCTAAAATTTCTTTTAATTCGTCTTCAGTTAATTTTGCGAATCTTGCAGCAGACGTCATTGTTGTTTACTAACAGTTACAGCTAAACACTACGTTGTCAAATAACACGCTTCCTCACAGTGCAAATTTAGTGGTGTGTAACCCCGAACGGTCCATTTACAAAAATAGTGACCGTTCCATATACTCTCAGGTTTCTCTATCGCATTTTACAGATTGAAACCGGTCATATAGAAGGACCAATATCTCTGAGGTGAAATATTGCAATATACTTAGATCCCTTAGTTTACCATCTACCATGTTACCAATATGGAAGTGTCATGTGTAATTCACAAAGTGATATAGTAGTTTTGTAAGTAGTGATCTACAAGGTAAGTCATGTGTTAGGAATGTATTGCAAGAAATATTCTTTTAAATTCGTCTGGGTTTTTTGTCAGTGAATGAGAAATATGATCGGTAATAATCGTCAAATGCGAAGGGCAGTCGGAAACGTCTCAAGTTTCCGTGTCGAGATCGTCCGATTAACAGGTTTGGTAGCGCTCGAATTGCCTATGTATAACTATTCGCAAATCGAATGTCAGCCTTTTTTACGTCTGTCTGGCTAGCGCGGTGGTTTTAAATATTCTACGAAATATTCATTGATTTCGAGTGTTTAAGGGCTTAAATAGAACCATCATTCGAACAAGCACGTTGTATCTCGTTAAATCTATGTTACCATACCACATCTATCAAATGTTGGCTATTGCTAAAAGGAACACGGATTTTTTATGGGTTAACTTCATTTTACGAACTTTTTTGCGGATTGTTCGTTGATTTTGAGTGTTAATGTATCTTTAAATAGACATGTTCTACACGACTGATCATATTTTATGATATATGAAACACGTTCTGTGAAAACTATTCTAAATGCATAAGCATTAAGTGTCATCAAAGATTAACCTGTGCAGTCCGCAAGGTCTAATCATGGAATATTGTTCCTCTTTATTGGACTGTTTTGTTAACACAAAGTCTCTTCTAAAGGAAACTCCACTTAATGCGGGAAGTGTCTCTCTGATTAGCTTATCTGGGACGACACTACGCAGGCGCACTAAGCATGGCTTTCCCAGAAAATTAGCCATCAAAACATAATTATCATACCAGTCTATGGTGTGTGGGCATTCTCTGAATTTAGTGATGGCGTTTCGACCGTCTCAAAATTTGGGAAGAGCTATTTTAGAACATGTTGTTGGGGCCTTATATCTTACTTCAATTGGCCAAATATGATATAAATCAATGGTTAGTAAAGATTTATCGTACCTACCTATAGAAAGCCGCCCAAAGAATCACAATACAGTTAAACTGAAACTCAAAACTAGCGGGTTGTTGTGTTTGTGAGTATCAACATATACATTGTTGAGATGTAAGAAAGAATTGTCTAGTAAATTGACATCATTGTTCTACGAATATGTTTACATCTTTTCTAAATGTGCTTCATGGGTTAATGTATTGATACATTTAGTATAAGAGAATATTATAATTATGATGGGTTCATTCCGTAAACAGGGGAAATGTAAAACAACACCGTAATTACTGAAAGGAATTTAGTTTTCATTGCACTTATTTGTCAGTTGTATAATTGGAGGTCCATTTAATGTGATCTAAAGGGGCCTTTTCACTTATTTGCATGTTTTGAAGTTTGTCATTAAATGCTTTATATTGATAAATGTAAACATTGGATCTAAAAAGCTCCAGTAAACAATCAACAATACAATTTAAAAAAAAAGAAAAAAAGTAACCCTCCGCAGGTCTCGAACCACTGAACCACCCAGGAGTCCTGAAGTAAAAGTCTACCACTAAGACCACTCGGCCATCTGTCCTCATACTATGACGGTTGTATTTATACTTTATATAAGCAATCCTCGTAGTTTCACAAAATATGACGACAACAACAGAACTCTCCAAATTATTCAATCGCTTCGCGCTGCAACGCTTAATAATTTTGAGGTTTGTAATCGTCAAAAGATGCATATAATGGCTATGTTAGAGCATGGTAAATGTTCAGTATTACTGTTTCCTCACAAATATCATAGCTAAAAGGAAAATTTGCGAATCTGAAACATTTTTATTTCAATTTTGTCAATTTACCAAAACTTAAAAGGCCTCTTTAAATAATATCACATGTGATGATGACATATTGATTTATATTATCATAAATGTTGTCCATTGTTAGCCATACATTTTAATCAAGTAGAATAATAGATTTATCTCATAATATTAAAATGTTTGATCCAGCAGCAAACTGTAGCCAAATGCAACGTTAACCTTGCTTATATTATGCCCCTTTATTTCAAGGGAAGTAATATATATAAATAGAATTGTAGAATACTCTTATAATAATACTTTCTAGAATGATGAAATTGTGAAAACAATATTTCTACCGTAACACATTTGAAATTTATTGTAAATGTTTAATAGTGTAAAGAAATGAAAGTGAAATACCGAATTCATATATAAACGTGGAAAACTATATATAGGTAGTTTTGCGCAGTGGCGATACCATAGCCAATGAGGTTTATCCGAGGCGTGGTTATTGCTAGTTGAAAACTATACCCAATACCCTGCGCCGACGCCCTGAATTATGGGCGGCGAGCGCAATTTATGCACGTCCTCACGGGGACTCTATCAAATATTATATAATTACTAAATTATCTTATATGAACAATCAAATATGTGCTCATAAATTGAGTTACACTTTTTATGTTAAAAACAAATAGCATGTTACTGGTTTTGCAGTCATATATGACGTACATGCTTTAACTTGTTAAATGGGCCTTTTCACGGATTGATAAATGTGAAAATTTGATCCAAAAAGCTACTGTAAAAAAACAATATTAAAATTAAAGAAAGAAAAAAAGTAACCCTCAACTGGGATCAAAGCACTGACCCCTGAAGTAATAGTCTAACGCTTAGACCATTCGGCCATCCGGGGTCATAAAATGAGTTATGTATTGTATACTTTATATAAGCAATAAAACAAATACTTGTTTGTTAAAATAAAATACATTTAATAATATCATATAAATTAATACACGGAACATCGTTTAAAAAACAATAAGTTGTTTTGACATTACATGTTGCAATTTGAATAATAATCATTCTTACTTCATTTAACAACAATAGTATTATATTTAATATTCAACGCGAATACGATCCAATATTGTAATAAATGACGGGCTAAATGACAAATATTAAGAAAAATGCTTAAAAGGTCATGCTGATTTTTTATGAGATAAACATACAAAGCAATAGTCAAATATAAGATTCTTTCCGGTGATTAAATTGATAAAATAAAGGATATTTGCTCATGTCAGTGTAAAATCGTTTGTTATTTCACGACATGAACAAATATCCTCTATATGTTGAACCCATTTTATATTATCAAATCAGAGTTATAACGATATTCAACAAAATCAAACACACAGCAAATTAGTAATATTAAATTATTTAATATTCGTAAATGGTATGTTTTGTGCTTAATACATTTCCTACTTGTACTTGTATTCCTCTTGAGTCTTACGTGAACTTCGGAAAGGCCCCGTAAATCCCAACTGATTTTCTATTGCACATAATTCTGCTTGATTTACACTCTGATACATTAGACCGTTGTCCAGTGGTTTTTTTAAAAAGCAAACACTGTTGCGGAAAATTATTTGTAAATATATACGTTGAATGATAAAACGCGGGTGCTTATACATCACAATCAATAACAAAATAGGTGAATTAAAAAAACACACCCACACTGCATTGCAGTTTATAAAGTAGTAGTATTAATTGTAGTAGTAGTAGTAGCAGTAGTAGAAGTACTAGTAGTAGTAGTACTAGTAGTAGTAGTAGTAGTAGTAGTAGTAGTGCTAGTAGTACTAAAGTAGTAGTAGTAGTAGTGGAAGTAGTAGTAGGAGTAGTAGTAATAGTAGAAGTAGGAATAGTAGTAGTAGTAATAGTAGTAGTAGTAGTATTAGTAGTAGTAGTAGTAGTAGTAGTAGTAGTAGTAGTAGTAGTAGTAGTAGTAGTAGTAGTTGTTGTAGTAGTAGTAGTAGTAGTAGTAGTAGTTGAAGTAGTAGTAGTAGTAGTAGTAGTAGTAGTATAGCGGAAGTAGTTGAAGTAGAAAATGTAGTATTATTAGAAATAGAAGTAGCAGCATTATCATCAGCAGCAGTAGTAGTCGTAGCAGTAGTAGTAGTAATAATTGTAGTTGTTTTTGTAGTAGAAGAAGTAGTTGTTGTAGTTGTAGTAGTAGTAGTAGTAGTATTGGTGAAAGTAGTATTTTAAGTTGTAGTATTTGTATCGGTAGAAGTAGCAGTAGTAGTTGTAGTAGTTGAAGTTGTTGAGTCTGTTGTTGTCGAAGTAGTAGTAGAAGTTGTTGTTGTAGTTGTTGTTTTAGTTCTTTTTGTTGTTGTTGTTAAAGAAGTAGTTGTAGTAGTAGTGTTCGTAGTAGTAGTTGTAGTAGTATAAGTAGTAGTAGTTGTAGTAGTAGTAGTAGAAGTAGTAGTTGTAGAAGTAGTAGTAGTAGTAGTTTTAGTAGAAGAATTAGTTGTAGTAATAGTAGCTGTAGCTGTAGTAGTAGAAGTAGTAGTTGTAGTAGTAGTAGTAGTAGTAGTAGTGTTCGTAGTAGTAGTAGTAGTAGTAGTAGTAGTAGTAGTAGTAGTAGTAGTAGTAGTAGTAGTAGTAGTAGTAGTAGTAGTAGTAGTAGTAGTAGTAGTAGTAGGTGTAGAAGTAATAGTAGTAGTAGTAGTAGTGGTAGTAGTAGAAATAGTAGTAGAAGTAGTATAGTAGAAGTAGAAGAAGCAGTAGTCTTAGTAGTACCAGTAGTAGTAGTAGTAGTAGTAGCAGTAGTAGTAGTAGTAGTAGTAGTAGTAGTAGTAGTAGTAGTAGTAGTAGAAGAAGAAGAAGTAGTAGTTGTAGTAGTAGTAGTAGTAGTAGTAGTAGTAGTAGTAGTAGTAGTAGTAGTAGTAGTAGTAGTAGTTGTAGTAGTAGTAGTAGTAGTAAATACATTAGTACATAGCAAAACAACATACTTAAGACATTCAATTGCGGTGTAAATAAATGTTTATTTAACATGGCGCTGAAAAGTATGGTGAATTTAATGGGCATGCAATTATGATTGATGGTTATGTGAATGCTGACGATAACATATGCAAACAAATACCAACTCCTACAACACACACTAGATCAAAGAGAGTTACGTTAGTTTCAGAAAACTACAAAAAAGCAACACAACAACAAACAATATACATGTACATATACACTTATTAAATATACTTCATGTATACTAATCGATCTTAGATCTAAAACCATACGATACAATTTTGCCAGATTAATTAAAGTTTTTATATTCGAAGTAGATATCAGTTGAACAAGCCAGCGTATTTAATAATTAGGTAACAACATTTTTCTTTTATTTCTATAAAATGGACACATTAATAAAAAATTGTATTCATTCTCAATTAATCCCATATTACACAGTGTACATACTTGTTCGCTTCTTCGAATATTTATATATCTACCTTATGCAATGAATATTGAGTGTGAAGAACAGCGAAGTCAAGTCAAGCAAATTATATCCCTTACATTTATATCAACATTTAAATAGTTTTCAAAATCAAAATCTGATTTTAATAAACGATCATGATCAGTTTTGGGTAAGTTATCAATGTAACCTATGTTTGTTTACTGATATCCTGAATACGTTTACAGATACGATTAACACAACTAGCGGCTATCTAAGATTTATAATACAAAAAGACAATGATCCTAATTCCTAGAATGTGCGAATCAACGTCAACTTAATCTTTCAACACTTTGGTTCAAAATGAAGCACAATCATTTCATTCTCTTATTTTTGGTTCAAAATGAAGCACAATCATTTCCTTCTTAAGAGAAGGAAATGATTGTGCTTCATTTTTAACCAAAATTTGATGATAGGCATCTTTCTTATACACAATAAAGGAAACAATCTAGATCAACATATACTACCGAGAACGTAGTTTGTGGTCGAATAATCAGTGTCTGATTTAGGAATTTTAAATATACTTTCTCTACGTGGGTGCTGGGATAAAATGCCAAATTTTATCGGCAATACTGATAGAAATTTTAGAACAAAAAATGTATTTAGAGGAAACAATGCTCTAGACGCTTGTAAGTAAACATATTTACTGCATCGAGCTTTTATCTATTTACAATTAAAATCAATATTTTTAATTATATTGCCTTTATTAAAACAAACATCCCACACAACAATCTTGCCTGTGTTCACAGATATGCCACATTCGTTACAATATTCATGCAACATATCTAAAAGACGCTCGCGCTCCATTGCTTAGTAAGCAGATAAGCAGAAAATATATTGATTTTATCATCAAGTAAATGTGACATTTAAACAAACATTATTTTCTTACAATATATATCACAATGAAAATATTTATAATAATTATAAAAGTGAATTTCAATATCATACTGAAATAAAAAGCTAATTAATGAAATCCTGCATAGCCATTCCTTGGTCAGTTGATTGAATAGGCTATGATAATCTTTTAACTTGTTCTGGATATGTTATTTATTTTATCTCGGCCGAATTCGAAAATGGTTCCAACATGTTTACAAACGTGGCTCTTTTTCTGTTATGGCTTAAGAAAAACCTTTTTAAAGGGGTCTTTTCACTTTTTTGTAAATTGACAAAATTAAAAAAAGTTGTTTCAGATCCTCAAATTTTTGTTTTAGTTATGATATTTGTGAGGAAACATTTACCATGCTCTAAAATATCCATAAAATACATCTTTTGACGATTTAAAAACATGAAAATTATAAAGCGTAGCAACGCAAAAACGATTGAATAATTTGAAAAGTTCTGTTGTTGTCGTTATATTTTGGGAAACTATGAGGATTGCTTATATTAGTAAAAAATACATCCGCTAATAGCATGAGCACGGATGGTCGAGTGGTCTCAGCGGGAGACTTTTTACTCCAGGACTACAGGGGCCAGTGGTTCGAGCCCAGTTTAGGGTCACCTTTTTTCCCTTTTTTAATTGTATTCTTGTGTTTTTTTACTGGAGATTGTTAGGTTCAATGTTAAAATTTATCAATATAAAGCTTCAATACATGTCAAAATCTGTGAAAAGGCCCCTTTAACACAATAGAAGTCACTTTTTGTGGTCTTATAATTAATACTCTTTGTATAAAAAATGAGTTATTATCATGTCTTTGTCGAGTTGCAAAATTGTTATGAAAGCAATTGTAAACGTTGTTCAGAATAATAAGTTCCTTCTGGTCTTAGGTGAGCAACCTATGACATTTTTCCATCTTTCTTACACACATGACAAATGCACTTAAATCTGTTTTAAGAGATTGATAACAAAGTCCAGATTCATACAATTCTATAAGAAATCAAATTCAATATTCTAAATTGCTCTGAAAAGGAACAGATTTTCTTTTATAACTGAGTTCAGCAAATCTTTTCATTTCCGTGAAAAAATTATTCTGTGCAATCTTTATTCGTGATGCCATGATGCTATCAATAGACAGGCTAGATAGATAACGATTTTCATAGGACTGTCGATATGCGACATAAAATATAGTCTGCTGGTTAGATAGATAGATATATTTCGGCAAAGAATGCATACATGGGCATTCACAACATGTACAAAATATAAAAAATATCACATACATGAAGATAAATATACCATGACATACAAACCAACACCATGGATAACACAAAAATGAGTAAACCCATATTTCCATTGTGGTCCTTTGTGCTGGTGGCAGGACATAGAGTGGCACTTATAAAAATGGAGAATGCATAACATTTATGGAAGATAGGATCAATGTTGATAAAAATTGATGACTAGAAATGATTCCGGAATCCAAAAAAACAAACAATACAAATAACAAGAGTGCCAAACTGTCACAAGATACGCCCGTTCGAGGGTTTTGGACACCATGCTCAATGCTTGAAAGTGTCCTCAAGACCTAGTTATTGACCCGGCATGACCCATATTTGAACTTGACCTAGATATCACTTAGATGTAACATCTGACTTAATTTGGTGAAGATCAGATGAAAACTACTTCAATTAAAGAGCGGACAACATGCTTAATGCTTGAAATGCACTATGTGACCTCGTTTTTGACCCGGCATGACCCATGTTCAAACTTGACCTACATATCATCTAGACACAACTTCTGACCAAATTAGGTGAAGATCAGATGAAAACTACTTCAATTAGAGAGCGGACACCATGCTAAATGCTTGAAATGCACTAAGTAACCTCGTGACCTAGTTTTTGACCCGGCATGACCCATATTTGAACTTGACCTACATATCATCTAGACACAACTTCTGACCAAATTTGGTGAAGATCGGATGAATACAATTTGAATTAGAGTCCGGACAAAGTGGCGCCGTTGAAAATGCACTAATTGACCCTATGACCTAGTTTTTGACCCGGCATGACCCATATTCGAACTTGGCCTAGATATCAACTAGATGCAACTGCTGACCAAGTTTGGTGAAGATCGGATGAATACAATTTGAAATAGAGTCCGGACAAAGTGGCCCCTTTGAAAATGCACTTATTGACCCTATGACCTAGTTTTTGACCCGGCATGACCCATATTCGAACTTGGCCTAGATATCAACTAGATGCAACTGCTGACCAAGTTTGGTGAAGATCGGATGAATACAATTTGAAATAGAGTCCGGACAAAGTGGCCCCTTTGAAAATGCACTTATTGACCCTATGACCTAGTTTTTGACCCGGCATGACCCATATTCGAACTTGGCCTAGATATCAACTAGATGCAACTGCTGACCAAGTTTGGTGAAGATCGGATGAATACAATTTGAATTAGAGTCCGGACAAAGTGATGCCTTCCGCCCGCCGCCCGCCGCCCGCCGCCCGCCCGCCGCCCGCCCGCCGCCCGCCAAGGGGTTTCACATAATACGTCCCGTATTTTATACGGGCGTATAAAAAGTTACAGATTTTCTAATATATGGTTAATGGCACATCTTCTTTGTTTGTTCTAGTTCAAGTACGTTCGAGTACATCTTTAGCATACATGGTTCGTGAGTCAACATGACCACGATGCTTGTATAGAAGTTATGTGTTATAGAAGACGTGCCTCCAGTAAAGCATCTACCATGTCCTTTCAGAGAATGTGTACAATGCATCTGAAAGGTAGAAATTCATCTATGCTTTTGGCATGACAATCAATAAAACAAATGCATATATAGCTTCAGCATCTAGATCTGGATTCCATTGCACAAACACACAAATATATTCATTCAAACGAGATTGAAACATGTTTATTTCTGGCTAACTCAAGTATTCCACTGCCTTAATAGGTTCTTCAAAAAATGTCCAATCCTATTTTATTTAATTTTTATTATAACTAAAATCAGCTTCATAATTTTTTCAGGAATGAGTTTAGTTGCAATCTAAATTTCTATGTGTTCACACCAAAGCCAAATGTATTTAGCAATGTCATTTAGACGCCCAGCTGTTCAGTCCATTTATTTATGCAATCAGCACTAACAGATTTATATGAACGTATCTGTGTCTGAATAGTGTTTCTTGGGTTACACACGAATTACGAAAAAGAACTCGCAGCTTTGATTATTCAACTTTACATTAGGCTTTAAGATAAATATAAAATTATATGATCTGAAAAAGATCGAACTTAAAATCAACGTTTATAGTGTTAACACGCTTTCATTATAATCATACACAGAAAACTGGCTGACCCCATTATAGCCTCGTTTGTTAACGGACTGGATCTTTTTCAAACTCAAATAGTCAACAGGTTTTATGAAGTTGACGCCCAAATTACGACTTCTACCTTGTCAACACAGCTTCACACAAGCCATCGGGTAGCTGCCCTGTGTCCTTACCAACATGTGTTCCGGAAACATGTTCATCCTTGTCGATATATAATTAGAAACAAGTGCATTTCAAGTTTCATGATAATTGGCCCAAAATTGTGACTGGTAGTGTGTTAAAGGGTCCTTTGTACAGATTTTGGCATTTTTTAAAAGTTTTTCATTAAATGCCTTATATTGATAAATGTAAACATTGGATATAAAAAGCTCCAGTAAAAAATCAAGAATAAAATTAAAAAAAAGAAAAAAAGGTAACCCTCAGCAGAGCTCGAACGACTGACCCCTGGAGTCCTGATGTAAAAAGTCTGCCACTTAGACCACTAAGCCATCCTTTTCCGGATACAATGACAGATGTATTTTATACTTTATATAAGCAATCCCCGTAATTTCTGAAAATATGACGACAACAACAGAACTCTCAAAATTATAAATTAGTTTCGCGTTGCAACGCTTTATAATTTTCGGGTTTATAAATCGTCAAAAGATGCAGATAATTGCTATTTTAGAGCATGGTAAATGTTCAGTATTATTGTTTCCCCACAAATATTATTAGTACAAAGAAAATTTGCGAATCTAAAATTTTCTAACTTTTTTCAATTTTGTCAATTTACCCAAACGTGAAAAGGCCCCTTTAACAAGGTTTTGTTGTTGCCATATCAAGCAAACTTCTCTCTACCTGGAAGCCATGTTCTTCAACGGACCGCAACTATTCTCGAACTCGGCCGAAATATCATTCGATAAAACGTTCTGAGCAAAGAAAAATGCCTTTTGGGCTAATAATGTGACTTCGTGATTGTTAAAATGGTAAACAATGTTTAACTATAGCCAGTATTATGAAAACAGCCACGCCAACTTGCGACAATGTTTTGTTAGACGAATCGAAACCATTTCCGAACCTAACCGTGATATATTCTGATCAAGTTGCACGCAGATGTTACCAAACATGTGATTTCCAGAGTGACCGAGTAACCTAGTGTTTTATCTTACGTGACAAGTTCTCGGCCGAGATATCATTGATATGCGCAACAAATCTTACGTACCGTGCTAGCCCAGAATTACATAATATACCACAATCTGATTATTAACACATAACAAGTTAAAAGCACAACCATGTTGTTTAAAATACAAATTAACAGATCATAATAGCAATGTCTGCATAGCACCAACTTGAAAACATTAACAATAGAAATATGCTCAACCAACACTAAAACAAACACACAAAATAAACATAATTTTTTTACGTACATACTCTAAATAAATACTAAGTATAATGATATAAATTTATATTTGTAAAATTATGAAAATACGAGAGCCAATATTTGTGTGTAATTATATCTTATTGACTTTTGACTGTGAAATTGGACCTTATTGCGAACCACTTATGAATGTTGTATAAGTATAAGGAACTTTTACAGCGAAAAATACGTCTGTGGAACAAATATTTTAGTCGATTTGTTAAACAATTATGTTAAATATGATCAAATGTCTCATATTCGTAAATACACTAACGAGCACACAACTATAATAACCATGTAATAGATGTTGTATCTGTTTATGTTCCTATACTTTATCTTATGAAACTTTAATAAAGGCAATGTATCATAAATCTTACAAAGTAATTTTTTAGCATCCATTTCCTATCAACAAATACAAATTGTTATAACTATATAATTTAATAAAATACTTGTTTTAAAGAACACGCAACATCCAATTCAAACTTTTGAACATGATTGCTTGAAGTTGCATAATAAGTATCCTACATGTACCACATGTCAGTCGTTGTGTTACACACACAACTCAGATAATAACATTTAAGTTCAATGTCGTATTTCAAGGTCAAAGGTCGAAAAATAGCATTCGAATGAAAAATTAACTGAATCTTTATATATTCATGAATATGTTGATAACTCTTAAGAGTTTATTTGTCACTGTTGAACAAACCACAAAGTATGAATAAAGCCAGACTGTCAATATCCACAACTTGTTTTAAAAAGTAAATGTTTATTTACATTTTCGCCCGCTTTTGATTATCTCCGTAAAATGTTTTGTATGCGTAGATGCGCAGACATTTTAAACTCCGAAGACATGTATCGATAAAAATCAGGTAACCAACCTGTATATGTCGATAGAAATCAACAAGACTTAAAATATAATATTATGGAACGGTATTTAGGTAAAATTTACATACTATTGTATGACTGTGTCATGATTCTTGATGATACTTTCAGTTTGTATGTAGACACCTTTTCATGCTTTATGACACTTACATCTTGCCTGATGACCAATGTCTATTTACATTCTGTATAATGGTATCATTCATATATACAGATTCAACATTCTTGTTCGTAAATTGCATGCTGGGTATGTCTATGTTGTTTTGTGCAGATAGACTGGTGCAATAGGCGCAGTGCATAATGGAATCAAACATTGATGCGTTGAATAAATTAACGCGATGGCAAGATGTGAGTTTCACCCAAGCACAAAGCAACATACAATCATGCATGATACAATGATGTCAATATTGACAGTCTTTCCGGAATGCTACGGATGACTACGGAAATTAACGGCGTACAACGGAAATTTTATGACTTACCGCGTGTTTGTAGACGTAACTTTTTTTTTGTTAATGACTAACCATAATTTTTGTACAGTCATTTACCTTCAATAACCAAAGAAACTCTTTGGATATATTTCAATATATGCTACTAATACATGTATGTAGAGCTCAAGATAAGACGCTTGAAGTCGTAAAAAAATGAATTAAATTTAGTAAAAAAGTAGACTTAAATTCTGTGCGTACGGTTACACATTGAAAAAATAAATAAGAATTCAAAATGTGTGATCATGCGTAAAACTCAATATCAATGCATATAATGCAAACATTTCATCAATGAGTTCTCACTCGTCTAGGCCCTCATTAAAATTATGAAATCAACAGCACTTTAACGTTATTATGAATTACAGACCATCTTTAAAACAGTCAAAAAGCCAAACGTTTTCCATTATCTGGTCCTGTTTTCGCAAAAAGTCAGCTGTAACCCTTCAATAGTCATGAGCTCTTCTTAGACTATAAACCTAAATCCTGATGTGCCAAACATTATACTTACTGGTTAAAAGGAATTAATAATACACTTTAAGGCTGGATTTTTTAATAGTGTAAACCAAGATTTTGCTGAAAAAGTAATCTGGAACTCTGCATGTATGTTGAGAGGAAATCCATTACATAATTTCAAATTTACTCGAGTACACTTATATTGCATTACATAAAATTCTATAAAACTATAATATTGAAGTGCACATATAAACTTTATTATAGATGGGTAGGTATTTCGTGTCAATCTCTTTCACATATGAAAGAGCTGTTGGTCATTTGGAAGTCATTATATGCTGCTTAAAGTACATATAGATGCATGACTAAATTTAGATTAAGCAAAATAAAACACTAGGTATTTGCCAAGATTCATAAGAGTCAAATATATACGAGAAGTAAGAGCGTATTCGTGCGCAGAGAGACTTGCTCATACAGAATTGAACCTCTTATTGCTTTCTTTCGAAATAATTTCATGTCACCGAACTTATATGCGATTCGCCCGGTGTTTTTTATATGCGGATTAATGCTCTGTTTTAGATCCATAATTAATGAACGCCTCAATATTTTCAAAAATTAACACCGGCTTTTTGTTCACCGACATTTTTTCATAGAGATTTGATATAAATATTATAGAGCTGAACAAAAAAAAACCAGAAAAAAGGCCTGTTTTCCCGACACACGCGCTGGACATACACATTTAAATATCGCTATATCAATTCCAGTACGTGTGCACTTAATTGAGTGTAAACAATGACGGCTGAAATCCGTGCGTGGGAATTTTTCTGGTAACCAAGAGCGACGTCAACGTTCACGAAGCCTTTCATTCATAAATTTATATGCGTCGGGTGTCAAAACCAGCATCACCAACACATCAACTCCGTTATGTCCTGAATAAAATACATGTATATTTTCTTTAGTACCAACTGCAACTTACAAATATCAAAAACATTCACGGTAGTCAATTTCTTGTGTAGGCCTACTGGTCTTAATGGCAGTAATAAACGTATTTAGTTTAATGGAGATTATTAAACAAAGGAAACTAGTTCAGCTTATTCAGTATAGTAGTCAAAATGGTTTGGCTGTTTTCTCTTTTTTCCGAAAAGTAATTTATTCAACATACGGAAAATAAACGTGCGGCACCTGCTAATTTGGTAACTTGCATTCTGCTTAGTTGCATTCTGCTTGCTGCCTGTTGCTAACTGCCGTTGTTAATGACGCTAAGTGGCAAAACCGATTATGACTGGTTTCAGGACTAATGAACACACAAACATTGCATAGTCACCAAGCATGTTGTAACAATCATTAAGTATAACCGAAAAGACAACAAGCATGTTGGAATTGTCATGAAGCATATTAGAATAAACATCAGGCATAAGTGAATATTCACTATGAATGATGTAATGTTGCAACAATCATCAAGTATAAACGAATAGACACCAAGCATGTTGGAATTGTCATGAAGCATATTAGAATAAACATCAGGCGTAATGTTAATATTCACCATGAATGATGTAATGTTGCAACAATCATCAAGTATAAACGAATAGACACCAAGCATGTTGGAATTGTCATTAAGCATATAAGAATAAACATCAGTCATAATGTAAATATTCACCACGAATGATGTAATTTTTACCTAAATACCGTTCCATATAATATAACTTAATTGTATCGTTCGAGCTATATGTTTTCTTTTTCTATTAAAGGATTTTGAAATTACTTGGCATACATCTAAACACTAATTAAGGAATTTTGCAATAAATTGTCACACAGTCTTTCACAGAGAGATTGTGTTTCTCACCATAATAATTTAGGCGCATGTTATACCGAGTTCATACTTTAAGGTCGGATAATTTATTTGTACAAATAATGTGTGTTGTGCAACCTGTTAAGTCTTCAGACAAATCAAATGTTGACACAACTTGGAACTGTTGATCTAGTTTACGAGGTGTAACAGAAGTTGGAAAAAAAAGTCAAACTAGGCATACATTTATTACCACAATACTACATGTAGCTAGATTATAAAAAATGGGTACATAAGCAAAACTATATAAGGTGAGCTGTTAAGTAAAAGAAGTCGATTGCTACGTCTATTGTCAAAGTTATACTTTGCCAAAGGCAGAATTATTTTTGTTTTTTATTCATTTTTGTTCGCATACTTTTGAATGCCTGGCCTGAATGTAATAGTTCACATCAGATAGTTATGTAAGACAATGTGTTCTACACATATCTTATGCTTATGGGTCACAAGTACTTGCAAATGCCAAACACGAAGTAGATGTTAATGTCTTTTAAAATGCCCCTGTATATTAGTTTTTATATGTATATTATATATAAAATATAAAACTGGTTCTGTGTTAAATAATTAATTTTAAGATTTATGGTTATACACACCATGTGCTATTCGGTCAACATGAAATAAATACAAACATTTAAATCACAGCAATACTGTCAAGTGTTATCCATGTTATAATACAATAGATCCAATTCACATATCCAAGTGTAGAACCTTTATGGACAGCGAATATTTCTGGAGTGTCCTACAAACAAAACTAAGGATAAACGAAACCCCGATCGTCAACGACAGAAGTCAAAATGGAGGAAAACATCCGTTCAAGGTATGTTATTGTAAACATATTTATATATATATATATGTTATGTTTATCGACTTAATACATAGCGCAAAAAAATGCATGGAAGAACTTTTCTTTGCGTATATAAAACACTGTATGTGTTTCTCTTTTTTCATGAAAACTTCGACACAATTTTCATAATTTATATAAGCAAACGTCAGCAGAAAACATAGAATGTATGTTTAGACAAGAAAACACTTTAATGTAGATTTATATTAACTACAAAATTACAGCAGTTCTTAACGCACCTGGATTAAATTAATACGCAAGTAGAAATTATTATGTACGAACATATTTTAAAGTATATAGTAAACATAGTGGCGAAACAAAAGACCACTTCTGTCCAACCCGAAATGTTCAACATAAGCAGAATTGAGGAAGACGTTCTGAGTTTTAAATGTATTGTTTATATAATTATTTAAAAGAATGTATGGATTAAATATATGTATATGTACGCAGGCGACCGAAATCATGTAAAGAGGGCGGAAAACATAAAGACATCCCAGTAGTCTGTCAAGCCTACGGCAAAGACACATAGAAAATACTTGCTTATATATAAGCTAACCAATTAAATGTTATATATTTAGTTCATACTTGTGTTTAGTTTCTGTGTGTATTATGGCTGTTTCTTCAAGAACAATCATTAA
This sequence comes from Dreissena polymorpha, assembly GCF_020536995.1. Classification (NCBI taxonomy): domain Eukaryota; kingdom Metazoa; phylum Mollusca; class Bivalvia; order Myida; family Dreissenidae; genus Dreissena; species Dreissena polymorpha. Next base: position 72,848,564 of record NC_068356.1, read on the forward strand.
ACACACCCTACAGACATGACAAATTATAAGTATAAGTATATAAATGTAAGAGAAGTAAAACAATACCGGAATGTTAAACTTATTTATTTGTACACCAGGTTCGTTCATAATGATTAGTGATTAAATATCATGATTGTGCGATTATAATTATTACTATTTGTTAACTGTATCTATTTTTTATGGTTTTTTAAACTTGATTGTACAAAGAAAACTTCGATTTATATTATTACCATGTTATACGTGATAAATACAAATATAATAATTGGTAAAAAAATAATAATCATATACCAGGGTGGTGATATATTGTTTCTCTACTGTATTTAATTTCTATGTAGAAATAGCATTCTTGATGCTGTTAATAAAATGATTTAAAACCATTGCAGCATCTGTTTGTTTTGAATTCAGGGTGACTTTTAGTTACAACTTCAAGTGTAGAAACCGTTCGCATACGTTATATAAAATGATAAAGCTTAAATGCATGTATGCATGTCTCACAAACAATAGTAAGCATGATTAATACAAACATTTGTCATTACAAAAATCGATGACAGATGCAAGTCGTTTCGTTAAAACAAAAAATGTACTAACAAATAAGGATGATATGTAGAACATTAATTTTTTATCAAAGTGTACACATACTTCATTAATTGCAACATATTATCAATTATATTATCAATAAATTGTTATACAAGTATATGTTAAAGTCATCCCTTGACATAGCTATTATTATTTTCAACATTTACAATTCGACCCTCAATATATCTTAGATAAAATCAATAATTATCGGTTATATCATTACAATTGTCAAACATTTTTCAGATATCTTGTCATTTCATTATATATACCACACCAAGATTCGCAAGCTGATTTTGATTTCCATGTCATTCTTGTTCAAAAATATTTTTTGCATAAACAATGGAAACAAATGGGGCATTTTTGGAATAAAATTTCATTTATATAGTTGTATGGGTTATTTACTATATCAATTGAAACAGACGTTTCGTACGCATAAAAGTGGTGTATCTAACCCATCTTTCTGAACTAAATCAAGTCGGAATATTTCATTGTCACGAAAAAATTTAAAAAGACAAAACAACTCAATATTTATTTCATAACAAAACATTCTTTTACATTCAATATTTTCATCAAGATTGAAAAAGGTTAATCTATAATTATAAACAAACACACACTTCCAGCTCTTGTTGTATAAATATTGACGTTAGTTAGTTGTACATGAACAACGTTAGCCAATACCATTTTAATGAATAATCATTAAAATGACCCATTCTTTTTGTTAAACGACAATATATAAATACATATGTCCTTAATTCGAAAATAATTGCAACAATAATTTAAATCTAACTTATATGAAAATGTTTTATTAAAATGTTTGCACCAGAAATTTGCCGGATACTAAGAGCACTTGTAAAATGTTTCATACACGCAGAGAAAGATTAATCCATGTTTGCTCTTGGTCGTTTGCCGATAAACTGAACAGCGTGTGCTGTGTGTATGTGGTATCAAGCAAACACAACCAGATTACGGTAATGAAAGTCGCATTAAGGGCTTGTTCTCAAGTAAAAACAACGCATAGAATGACCCGTTTAACCATTGTTTTTGCAATTGAATATTCACCCCCGGAAACCCGATATGCTGTGAGAAGTTGGATGTGCTAGGAGAAGTTGCCGATAGATTTCGATGAATTTCGGTAGGGTAAGTAAATCCAGTTTTATAATTGTTTAAAGGCATTTTGAATTAAAATATATTTTGGCGTATGCAAAGGAGGTATTACCATGTATGTTAGAAAAATCCTGGTTAATAATATTCAGGATTTATTGAAATATGACTATTTAAAGTCGACGATGCAGGGATTTGTCCCATATTTAGCACTTTATTTACACATTTCTTTAAAGGTATGCCAGTGAAAAAGTTTTTGCACCGACAATTATATTAACCAATGTCCCCGAGTAACATATCCGCCAGGGTTTCTTTAACAAATTCGTATTGGTGGAAGAATTTGACTTTACATTCAACATGTTGATGAAAAAATGATTTAACATGGTGCTGTACAAAGCTGTCGAGATATGACATGAGTGCAGTTCATTTATAAACTTAACAGCTCACAATTACAGCTGATTTATGCCCACTCTGATGTATTGTAGATCATTATCATTGAACTTTGAGGTTTACTAATTATATTCGTTCTGAAGCTAAGTTAATTTCCAGCTCATTTGTATCTTTTTTTTATTGTTTGAAAATCATTGTAAATGTAAAGCAATTGATTCATACGGGTAAAAATATACGTCCGGTAGGCAATCTAAACATTTATAATAATATTTTCTGCCTAAAGTTCCAATTATGGGTAGACTTCCATAAATGTGAACTAAATTTAGGATCTATTGTACATGACTTCAAGTTGACAGCTTTGCAAACATCTCCGACAATGCACGCGTGTAAATGTTTGTTTCTTTTCGTTCTTTTTGGTAATGATAAATGCAAAATGTAAACATTTATTTTCAAAACCCAATCCACGCCTCCTCTTTATGTGTATTTGCATAGATAACACGCATTTTTCATCTGATGAAGCCCCAAGCTTTGAAGGAATATATTCAGCCAGATTTCAGGATTTTTCTAACATACATGGTAATACCTCCTTTGCATACACCAAAATATATTTTAATTCAAAAATGCCTTTAAACAATTATAGAACTGGATTTACTTACCCTACCGAAATTCATCGAAATCTATCGGCAACTTCTCCTAGCACATCCAACTTCTCACAGCATATCGGGTTTCCGGGGATGATATTGATTTCAATACTATTTAAAACCTCAGCAATTTAAAGCACGTTCACTTGTAACATAATTGTGGTGGCCTTAAACGGCAGACTACTTAACCGTTTAAGCTTCTGTTTATTGCGTTTGTCTGTGGGCTTATCATCATTAAACACAAAACATGTATATCTGTACTATCAGCATCGCGACCGAATTATGTCTTTTAACTAGACTTATGTCATAGATTCCTATTATGTCTTTTAACTAGACTTATGTCATAGATTCCTATTATGTCTTTTAACTAGACTTATGTCATAGATTCCTATGTAGCAGCAAAAAACATTCATATGCACTTTTGTAAAAATGTAAGCGAAGTTTAAATTGTTGACCACTTTGGAACACATTTAAAAAATAGTTATATTGATAAACCATGTCCTAGTTATAACAACAATATAATAATAAAAGATAACAATATTTTTACAACAGTTATTTCTATTTGAGCTGGTTTAAACCAGCTGTAAGACCACTCTAATGTTCACGCTCATTCACGCTTCAATAGCACATCATATTTTGTGGGTATTTGTGTTTGTACTTATAATCCTATCATGCAGGCCTATTGATAATATCTGAAATGCAATTATTATATTTAATTTTGTATCTCTAATAATGTAACTTATTTTCTATCATATTATTAACATTATATTTATGTTAGATGAATACATAAATTTCTATTATTTTATGACAACATTAAAGTTATGTTTGATGGATAAATAAATTTCTATTATTTTATAACAACCTTATAGTTATGTTAGATGGATAAATACATTTCTAATATCGTATAACAACATTATTGGTAATTTCTGATATTAAATCATTATATTTAGATGGGGCTTTTACGTTACACTAGAATCCTTGATAGCTACACTCAACATCATTAAAGAATTACTTGCGACATAAATCACTCTTATCGCGGTCGTAGACCATCGTATTAGTATGACGCCCTAGATTCAGTATGAGACAGCCACTTAAAGGAGCCTTTTCACAGATGTTTGCATGTTTTGAAGTTTGTCATTATATGCTTTATATTGATAAAAGTAAACCTTGGATCAAAAAAGCTTAGGTTAAACAATCAAGAATAAAATTGAAAATAATAAAAACAATAACTCTCAAGAGGGCTCGAACCACTAACTCGTGGATTCCTGGAGTGAAAGTCTACCAAGTAGACCAATCGGCTATCCATGAAACCTGGAAGTTTCACATAATATAACGACAACAACATAACTCTTCAAATTATGTAATCGTTTCGCGTTGCAACGCTTCATAATTTTCCTTTTTTTAATCGTCGAAAGATGCATACAATGGCTATTTTAGAGCATGGTTAATGTTCAGTATTACTGTTTCCCCACAAATATCATAACTAAAACGAACATTTGCGAATCTGAAACAATTTATTTTTCAATTTTGTCAATTTACCAAAACGTGAAAAGGCCCCTTTGAAACATGTATATGCATCCTTATTATAGCCTCGCCATTTACATACATCACCATATCGCGGCAATAACCACGTGCATGTTATAATACATGACATTTGAAAGACATTGGTTGATTTGATATCGTTTATTGATTTTTAATAATCTCAATATGTTTAATACAACAACGGTGTCAGGTCGGTTTTTAATCCATACGCGCTTATTTTTAGTTCGCAACTATTATTTGAACATTAATTGATGACAGTTGTGGCTGATAATGTTATACAGTCTCCAATCGGCATACACACGTTCGTGCATTTAAATTACAAATATTTCATAAAAACATGCATAAATCCACCTGATGTCCGTTTGTTAAGACATTGTAAACAATCATTCCTAAACTCAACGTGTTTATGGCATGATGATGCTTTAAATATTCAAATAAATTAACTGCAAACAGTGCTTACTATTTGCGTCCCAATATTACATAAGCATGCCGGAAAATTAATGAATAGTGGGCGTATACATATTTTGTAATAAAGACATGTAATTACATTTTTTTTAAGCAAGCCGATATGGCATTAAATCATAAAATGAGGTGTATTATATCATTAAAATTCGACCGAGAAATATTGTTACCGGGACGATCAGTATATAATAAATGTCATATTATACAACATCATATACGGGGTCAATCATGTAGGGGTAATTGACTATAGAGCTATTTTAAATATATATTTCTAAATCAATACGAAGGACTTTATTATTTGGCAAAATACCAAGATCCACAGTAGTTTTGGCCTAAATCGGCGATGCATCCGAGCATATTTGGCCATTTAACCCATTACGCATGCTGGTTAAGAATGTATATAACACGAACAGTTTGTGTAGAATATTGTCTTATTCACAGAAATATTGTGCGGGTAGCGTGAATATTATAAGAATTATTTATGAACTTATAAAACATTTGAGTCGCGTTCTGAGAAAACTGGGCTCAATGCATGTGCGTTAATTGTCATCCCATATTAGCCTGTGCAGTCAGGGACGACACTTTCCGCTTTTATGGTATTTTTCGTTTAAAGAAAATCTTGTCTACACGAAAAACCAGTTAAAGTGGAAAGTGTCGTCCCTGATTAGCCCGTGCGAACTGCACAGGCTAATCTAGGATGACAATTTACGCACATGCATTTAGCCGAGTTTTCTCAGAACGCCACTCATTTTTATTTTGCTGATGTGTAGCTGAAGTTTCGATGTGAATAACGTTTAGTATGCTATCATAAAACCAATTGAATGTGCTTGTAAAGCTCGACTTATTCATAATAATTTGTCAATAGTATATTCCTTACATACCTCTATGTTCCGTACAGAGAGTTGGCTGATATTAAGCGTCATCCGCTATACCGGTAAACAATGTTTAGACATTTACAGCGATTATATATATTGATATCTAAAACATGTAAGTACATATAAATTGTAAATAGAAATTACAGCAAAATAAGTAATGTATTATGTATGGTAAGCGATACATAAAAATAATGATGACGATGAAAATTAATCATGAAAGAAATGAATGAAAACGAAAATGAAGAAGGTGGTATGTTTGAAACACAAGGGCACAAACATAAACAAGTAAAAACATACGAAGTGTACATATTAACATATTTTTCTATTATTTTTTTCTGAAATTGTACAATACAGATTAACAGCTATTAACAGTTACGTGAGGTACAGTAATGTGATTTAACATTATCTATGTATAGCCACGGGATCTTAATTATGGAAACGTATATGGTACACCCTGATACTGTGATGATCTCAACATTCTATGACGGCATGATATGAAAAAGGTGTCATGTCGCGAAAAATAACCCATCGTGTCGACTATAACTACAATGGCAAATCATTTTCAAAAGAGCATGACGCCTAAAATTATAATGATTTTTCGAGATAAGATAAGTTGTCAAGACTTAAACAACTCGCATGTTGACATAAGAGCCTAAATCTCTACCGATATTTTAACCTTTAGCCGTATTGTAAATTTATATATTTCTGTGTTGTTTAATGTATGACTGGCATATATCTTGATGACTTGCGAGTAACATAATGTTGACATGGCGATATAACTGAAGGAGTCGATACAATTTATGTGGACAAAGGTCGTTGTTTAAAAATTATGGAAGCGTATATGGTGCCCAAATAATATGGTCATGCCGGATTAGTTTATATCGGCTTACTGTGAAATAACCCATCAAATGAGTTATAAAAAATAATTGAGAAAAGGCACAACCCTTCACTTATTGAAGTCAGCCTTTGTCATATAACATTTTAGTTCAGTTTTTATTGTGCTATATTGTTATGTTTATTTTTGCTCAGTTTTAGTTCAGTTTTTATCGCAAATTTTCTATTGAGCGTACTGAAGTACTTTCAGTACGATTCATCCATACACTAGTGCTGTATGGCTTTTACATAGATAGTGACACTTTTGTTCAGTTCTTTCAGATAAACCAAATTGATGGACACTTTTTTAAGTTAAAACATGATATGTCTGTTGTTAATCTTGATTTTGTTATCCCCCGCCATAGGCGGAGGGATATTGTTTTGGCGTTGTCCATCCGTCCGTCTTTCCGGCACTTTTGTGTCCGGAGCCATACCTTTGAAGTGCTGTGGCGGATTTTATTGAAACGTGGTATGGGTATATATATGGATAAGAGGATGATGCACGCCAAACAGCATTGTACACCATATGTTAATAATGGAGTTATGGCCCTTTATATCTTGAAAACAATGCTTTTTAATATAAGCTTAGAGCTTTATCTCCATTAACACATGAGTCAGAGGCATGAAACTTGCCATAGTTAATCTTAATCATCTGGTTGTGTTCACATTCAATACCCATAATCCTAGGGTCTAAGGTCAAGGTGACACATTGAGGTCAAAGGTCACAAATTTGATTCATTATTAGGTCATTCATTAACTATGCATCAAAGGATTTTGTAATAACTGCATGTTATTGTCTGCAAACCCATCAAATGAGTTATAAAAAATAATTGAGAAAAGGCACAACCCTTCACTTATTGAAGTCAGCCTTTGTCATATAAATGTTCTTAATTATTTGCACACGAGTTTAACTCGTCTTTCTTTTCATATCATTCCCTCAGGTGAGCGACCAAGGGCCTCTTTGCCCTCTTGTTTGTGTTACGTGTTTTGTTGTTTAAGGAGATATCACTTTTTTAAATAGTCAGAAGTGGTTGAAGTAATGTCAAATAATAATTCCTCATATTAGCATTCTATATTAAATTTGGAACAATATGCAGAACTAAAATAACATATACTTAAATGATACATGAACCAGTTGTAATGGAATCTTTAAAAAAGAGTAAATAATCACATGTTTTCACCTTATAAACCACTTTTATCTTGGGCGTTGTAAGTCCTTATTTTCTTTTTTTTGTACATAAATCCATTGACACCAGCTGGAACCTACACTACTGTAGACGATAATGTTGAAGTATGATTAAATATAACATACTAGAAACACTGAAATAAATATCTCTTTTTTTGTAAGAAAAATGTAAACAAATTGAGTCTAAAAATAGTTGGAAAAAGTATGGTTGACCAGAATGACAAATTTAAATTTGATTGCAACTTTTGGAAACAGTGTAAAATATCACTTTAACAATTATCATTATCTTTATAGTACTAATATACGCTATAAAATTAAAGGGATTTAATTAACATGTTTTCAATATGCATGTATCTTTCATATAATGTTTTTAAAATTATCATTTCTGGCCCACCATACTTTTTCAAGTGTACTATTTTTTGACTCTAGTTGTTTACATTTTTTTCATGCTCAAAAGTATCCTTTCTCTAACATTATCTTCTACAGTAGTGTAGGTTCCAGCAGGTGTCAATTGATTTATGAACAAAACAAGAAAAAAATGACTTCCAAAGCCCAAGAAGAAAGTGGTTTATAAGGTGAAAACATGTTATTATTGACTCTTTTTGAAAGATTGCATTAGAACTGGTTCATGCATTACTGAAGTATAAGTTATTTTAATTGTTCACATTGTTCCAAACTTCATAATAGAATGTTAATACAAGCAATTACATTATCCCATCCACCTCTGACCATTTCAGAAAGTGATATGTCCTTAACTTTGTTTTCATTTGTTTTACTTTTTCTGAATAAATACCGAAGAACAGTTTAAAACTCATTAGCTGTTATGTTGTTTTATGAATAATCTTTTTAAATTTTATATTTAGAATAAGAGACTTATTATTTAAATTATCAGCTTCTATGCGAAGATTTGAAGCTCAACTTTTGTTAAATCTGAATAAAGTTTTTATTGAATCGGATTGTAATGCTCACCATTATAGTATCTGATTGATACTTCACTGCAGCTATTGCAGTGTTATCTTGAACGCGCTTTTCGGTCTTTTAAATGTAAGATGTTTAGTTGTCTCCAGTTGAAAATGTATATGTTTTTTGGTGAGAAACTAATTTGCATAAAGCCGAATTTAATACCAAAACTAACCTACTTACATCGATGAAGCGAAAAAAAGAGCGTTTCAATTCTTATACATGTAATAACAATATCAGTCTGCATGTGCATACGTTTTCAATGGTTTGGCTAAAAGACAATATAATTTGGGATTTATTCGTGCATGAATTTAGTAAGCGCCTCCTTTTCCAATACGCAGTTTCGACTGTGTACATGTCGCACATTGCATAATTAATCCAAGTAGTCCCACGCTTGATTTCCTCGTGCGCTTCGTAGAGGCAACTCGCTTCATTGAATATTAAAGCCCAGTCAAATGATATACTATAGCCAATCAGGATTATGTACACTAGTGAAACATAGGGCACTTGTAATTATGTAATCAACTGCAAGAAAAATAAAATGCCATTAAAGCGGGTATATACGAGTTTGTCAAATATTTATGAATTTATATAAAATGTGTCAAAAACGTATTATATATATATATTTCAATATAAATTAAAATAAAAGTTAAGAAGAACATGTGTCGAAAAATGCGAAATAAGCCAGATATTTAATTCTGAAATTGAAAACGGCTGTACAGCCGAATTCGCCAGAATGTATATCATACATGTACGATGTGAATCTAAACTTAGTTTAACGGTTTATTTGAATTCCTGCAACGATATCTATTCATTCATACGACACACGAACACTAACTCCAATCCAAATACAAAGACGAATGCTTCGGTTATTGTAGGAAAATACGTACGTCACAATCGGCACGGGCCGCTAATTTGTCTTTGCTGCATTTTATGAAATTCGGCTTTAATGTATAATTGTTCTTGCCTATTTTGTGTAATTGTAACATATTCTATCAATATATTACAATTAAACACATATAAATAATCGTATATACCCGGTTAAAAAGTCAAGCGTTACTTTTATATTCGCCGTTCATTTTTGTCGTTTTACAATGATGACTGCACGTATAATTGGCGATTAAATGCATAATTCGCGTTCAATAACACATTAATAATCCGGTTGAGTATATATATACATGCAGTGGTTCAGTGTACGAAAAATTATCAAATTTGCATTTTACCCGCTAAACTTCCAGATAAATATTTTTGTAGCCCAACATTTTCAAGGACCTATAATTACGTACCTTCTTATTTTTAAGAAAAATACTTCTACGAAATATTGTATTCAAATAACCTTATTATATAGGGTCATATAATAAGTATTGTAATAAGAAGCAGAAATACAAATCAAGGGACGTAATTCAAAAATATTATATAATGTAAGTACGCAGTTATCTCTCTTGCCTTATCGTTTAACGGGTGATATCCGCGTGTATCTGTTTTTTATGAGCACAAACATTGATGTCAATAACAAGGTATTAATTCTCATTGTAAATACATCCATGCCTCTGTCGTCTTAGACTTTAAAAAAACAACATGTACGATAAACAAATACAAGTCTTTTTACAGACAAAAATTATCTCAATCAAAATATGGTTTGTGTTTGGTCCCTTGTTCAATAAAAATCATGAATAATGTGTGTAGTAGTATTAGCAGCAGTAATAATTGCAATATATTATGCATTAGAAAATCAAGTACACAAAGTAGAAGCGATAACAGTAATATCAAAACCAAGTTATTTAAATTGTACTTAAATCAGAAGTAGTTATAACATTATTAAATGCCGAGCATTAAAAGCAAGCAGTAGGAGATCCATGGTATGATTCGAGTGAAGAATCTTTGCTGAGAAGCGGCGCATTTTATGACCACGTTCAAGTGCTTAAGCATGTAACGAAATTACACATTGTTCGTGGAAAACATACAGTAACAAACAAAGTTCATCTCTCTTTTCATCGTGATTTATTTCTGTTGAATATTGTCTAAAACAACGCTGGCTAATGTACGTGTAATTCAATTTTACAGCACGGCGAACAATATGGCCGCCACGACAAGAAAACGTGACTGCTCTACTTTATTTTCTTTTTAGAACCATGAAAAATCAAACTGACCTAACAGGCTGTATACATTTTTTGATTTGCCATTATTAATATGTCGGTTGACCGACTCTCTTATGTTCCGAATTAATGAGCGGTCGGCAGGTGCTTTACAGAAATTATCTTATATAAACATGTCAACGAATATTTTTGATGGCTTTTCAAGATAAGTATATTCGGACTGTGTTTCATTACTAATCTTGTTTGACATCTTAAAGTATATACCTATAGGCAGTCACGTTTTAATTTGCACCGTGATAACCGTGGTACGTTTTAATGTAAACTTAATGACTTTCTCTTATCACTTGGTAAATATTTAAATTAAGATTCTATAATGTTATTTAAACCATTATTTTCTCTATAATTAAACATATATTACATTATATTCTTTATAATTAAACATCTATAAATAATCTCCACAATTCCAGAATCCTATTTATGAAATTATGGTTGTTGTGATAAAAGATTTATTAAAAACTTTCTACTATTATTAATGTATAAATACCAAGTATGTTACAAGCATGAATACACTAAAATCAGTTCCAATGTATCATTCCTTTACTAAGGACAGTTACAAGAGTTACAGAATGTGTATAAACTTAGATGAGCTATGACAGATTTCCACGACGAGAGTCAGCTTCTAAAGTAAGAATATTTGAGCCTTGTTTTGAGAAAATTGGGCAAAATGCATGTGCGACGACACTTTTCGCTTTTATGGTATTTTTAGTTTCAATGAAGTCCCTCCTTACCGAAAATCAAGTTTAGGCGGAAAGTGTTGTCACTGATTAGCCTGTGTGGACTGCACAGGCTTATCTGTGATGACACTTTACGCAAATGCATTAAGCCCAGTTTCTCAGAACAAGGCTTATATTAAGATGAGAATTTGTACAATCCCCTAAAAGTGCCAGGTTCTTAAACGTTAATATAACCTCTGCGGTTTTATTGATTTGTAAAGTTAATTTAAAGTGTGTTTCTAATAATTACATATTTCTGTTTCACGTACATTGCTAATTTTCGTTGAGTGTTTTCATGCGATAATACTAGTCTGCAGAAGTCTGCAATAAACAAAGGCATTTGATCTTTTGATTGTTTTTGTTTTGTTTTTCATTTGTAAGATTTTTTACCGTTTTCAACAGTATTTCATTCCTATTTAGGATAACATTTACACAACTGACACGTGTCCTGGTCCAAAATGTTCACCTGTAATGTGTGCACATACGTATTTCAGTGGCTATCCTAATTGTATCAGATTAACCCATTTATGCCTAGTGGTCTCTCCCATCCTACTTATTTGGATCGATTTATTTCCAAAATTAGGGATGTCTGGTATATTGATTTCTATATTTAGAATATTTCTTACAGAAATTCCTTTTAGCAAACAGCGCAGACCCCCGATGAGACGCCGCGTCATGCGGCGTCTCATCTTGGTCTACGCTGTTTGCAAAGGCCTTTTTTTCTAGACGCTATGCATAAATGGGTTAAGGTAAGATTAAATTTTAAATTGGCCGTCTAAGAGATCGCCTGATAAATGATGACATATTTTATAATGTCGGGCGGAGAGCGAACCCGAACCTGCTTAGAACTGCACGAAAGTAAAGACCTTTTTGCCACAGACTTTCACAGTATCACGGCCGTGTTAAAATTTGTATCCCTGACAATAACACGTTACTATATTATATAGTGACCAGTATGAAGGGGTTGTTATCGGTTTGCAAAGTTTGATAATTTAAGCGTATCAAATAATCTTTTATTCGCGCCTGATTTTTGTTATGTATCACTTCTGGTAAATCTAGTAACAACTTTAATTTTCAGAACATGTTTCTTGTTTATTATAGAACAAATCATAACTTTTTTGAATGACAAGAATTTAAACATTTTTTAAGACTGAAACGGTGTGCTTCCTATAGTCATATAGATAATTTATAACTTGCGATTCTCTCACGTCAATTACATATTCGAATAGGATGCTTGGGGTTTGTGAATAAATGTATCAAAAAATAATAAATGCACATCTGCATGGACATTAAAACGAGAACCATTTATAAAATTACGGTACACGTGGTTTACTCGACCATATGCTTATATAAGGGCTCTTTTCTTTTAGTAAGCTATTTTGTATACGACATGGAATATTTATAAGATTCTTGAAAGACAGTTTCAAATGACCTACACAGATTAAACTAATTACCGGCTAAGTATATTAACAGTTTCTTATTTTACAAAACATTTTCCCCTAAGCCAATGTCAAATTCAACTTTACTCGCCACGGTTGAACTGAATGGTGTTTCCTTTATCATAAATCACGTTCTATCTTTAAAGATTACTTTGATTGTGTACGACCATGAATACAATTGCTATCTCAATCTTACATTAATTGTTCAGGTTCAATCGGAAATCTGGTTCATTTCGGTAAAAGATGCCACTGTGATACAAAATCGGCCATCGGTCACCCACAAAAGCAGCTTATCAAGAAATACCATCGCATTGGTTTGATCTTAATGGTCACGTAAATGGTCATTTAAATACACTTATTGCATCTGGTTCATTTCGGATAAAGACGCTACTGCGTTTCAAAATCGGTCAACTGAATAATAACCCACTAGGGATATACAAAAGTAGCTTAACAAGAAATACCATCGTATCGGTTTGATCCAAATTCGTAAATGGTCATTTAAATACACTAATTGCATATAATAGCGTGTCTCTATTTAACAACATATCACAAATACCCGCTGTAATATGTTTACACTACCCTTTGATATTTCGCGTATATTTATTAGGTAGATCCGATTCTAAAATAGTAGAAAAAGCTAAATGTTTGATGAAAAAATAACTAAATAGATAAACGCCTACGACATTCATGATATGCCTTTAACGTGGGTTTTTGATGTTAAAGATATGCAAACACAAGTAATGAAGATTACAATTAAGCTTGTACGGATGTTGTTAATATATACCTCAAGTCCGAAAATGCTTTTTTAAGACTTTATATATATTATCTAATAATTTAGTATAATCTCTCTCTCTCTCTCTCTCTCTCTCTCTCTCTCTCTCTCTCTCTCTCTCTCTCTATATATATATAGATATATATATATATATATATATATATATATATATATATATATATATATATATATATATATATATATATATATTTAGGGGTTAACGTAAGAAATTGACATTCACTTGCCCGGGGGGCAAGTTACTTTGAACATCTACTTGCCCTCATTAAAAACTGGTTGCCCTATTTTGAAGTCAATTTTTTATTGTCATTTGATCTTTAAAGCATTGATTCACATGCATTATTATTCTAGATTTAGTTTCAGCTATAATCAATGTATCAACAATAAAAAATTAATCGTTTTAATAATATAAAGCTGTCAACAAAACAAAATCTGGACAGTTTTATTTCATTGAATAGTCACTATTGAATACAATACATATGAAAAGTTTATTACTATTTAAATTTTAAAACGATATACTTGTTACTATATCAATACAAGTTATGGCATAGATTAAAAGGGGGGAGGGCTTAAAATAGTACTGTGAAAATGATTGTTCAGAGATTGAAAATCATCATGATGTCTTTGATGAAGAGTTTCTCACTATTTTAAACTGTGAATATGTAACATACAAGTTATTCACAGTTTACGCTTTCGTGATTCATTTTCATATTTTCTCTTCCTTTCTGTTTCGGTTGTTTTGGTTTGTTCCTTTGAGTGTTTCGAGTTACTTTTATTAAAAATAGAAAAGATCGGCTGGACGCTACCGTCCGCCATGTTGAAACGTCTGCCGAGTAGAACTTGTTTTGAGCGTTTAGATTGGCTTATACAATGCAAGCGACCAATCATGTCTCGTTTTACTTGTACTTGATAAACAAATATATTGACCCAAAGATAATAAATAGATACAAGGGGAAAAGTCGAAAAAATACTACAAGTATGCTAATAAGAAACGGACTTGCCCGGCGGACTATCTACTTTGGAAAATCACTTGCCCACGACGATTTTAACCCGGCACGGGCAAGCGGGCGTTCGCTTAAAAAAAGCCCTGAATGAATTTATTATATATATATATATATATATATATATATGTTTTGGTAATATTGACACAGCTGAGTAGGTGATTTCGCTTTAGTGAAAATTTTGACGGACGACGAAGAAAGACCAATCACATTAACTAGCCCTAAAATTGATCTACAAATAGCCCAATTTTGTGTCACATTTGAATAATTTTCCATTTCCTCAAAAACGAATTATTTGACCATTCAACAAAATAAAGATCGTTTTGCAGTATGAACATTTATTTCAAACATGTACTATATACACTACAGTTTCAAGAACAGCAAATCAAGTAAGAAAATACAAAATAAACATATCATTTATTCGCGCCCGTGTTAATATTAAATATAAGATATACAACAGTCGTTTCGTTTCATATTTTGAAGTTTGAAATGAAATGTTAATAAATCTTTAGAAAGAACCATGTTTTGAAAGGAACATTCCACACTTTACGAGGATTTCATAACTAAATGACCGCCATGTTTTCAAACAATTAGTGACGTTTCATTCATTCTTTTGCAATCTAACAATGAAATGAGGAACATGATTAATCTGTTTTGCCAAGTTTGCAATGTCTGTAAATGTGTACAACAATATGAGTGAATTTATTGTAGCAAAGAAAAAAAAACAACGTTTAACTACTTCATGATCAATTCCAATAACAATAATATCAATTTTGTGTTTCTTATCGACACATTGTAAATAAAACTGGAAACGAAACTTACTTGAACTAAACGAACTTAACGATTAAATTTATTAAATATAACCACTTTTTAAGCATATATTTTTGCATATGTAATTAGTAACCATCCAATATTTCATTCAAGGCCAAGAACAAAGAAGTTGCACTTTCAATCGATTCAGGAATTGGCAGTTGCTCCCGCTGCATTTCACACACATGTTCTAGGACGTGTATGAAGTCATCTTTACATCCAAACTGCGGTTTCTTTACAAAGTATCTCTCTTGAATACGATCAATGGTTTCCAATTCGCAAGGAAGCCGAAATGAAAAATCTCGGGTTCCATACGCATCAGGCTGGTAGTACATTACTATCGGTATCCCATGTGGTGCTTCCACATGTCTTTGCTGCCGAATCCGATGAGAATTCCATAGATGGGTGAAAGGGTTCAGATCGCGTTGTATTAATGGTATGAAACAGAATCCCAAGCATTCAAAATGCACAGGATCATCAATCCGAAGCAAGCCGCTGTCTACCATATCCTTAAAATAGTTCCTCCAAAACACAGTAAAACTTACTCTAAAATTTACCCAAAAACGTTCAATTCTTTGATTGCCAGTGGATCTCCCAGTCATGTAACTGTTCATTCCAGACATGTTATCTATGCCATTAAACCTAAACGCTATCTGCATAGCCCGTACCCAAACGTTTTCTGTCCCTGCATCGCCACGAACCAGACGTGGAAGGCGACCAATCCGTTTCACAAAGTTAACAAAGAAGCCCGCGATAATTCGAGGGTAATTATTCGAATAACATGCCTCCAGCCATAATATACATCTGGAAAATCCATCCACCGCAACGTGTGTAGCAATTCCAAAAGGCTTTAGCTTATCATACCCATCAATGTGTATAGTAAAATTAGGACCTTTATTGGTATAGACTCTGTGTCGCAGGCGATGTGCAGACCTGAGAGCAACACCCTCAGGATCAATTACCTTCAATACACACCTTGTTGTTTCTTGGGTTACTTTGACATTTGTGGTTGTGATGACCAGTTTCCATATAGTTTTATAACCACATACAGCCATCCCTTTTTATATACTAAGCGAATCGCTCGTATAACGTCTGGAAGAGGAGATGACACGTTGCGTCTTTTGAGCCCTAACCTTCGCAGTATCCGTTTCAGTTGACTCAAACTGAGAGCAGTGTTGTGTAGGAAAAGAAAGAATCCACATATATCCAGACGCGTATAGCCCTGTATGTGATAACGCGAAATCCAAACATCCCTTTCTTGATTTGAAAGTACAGCTAACGATGAGTCAACATATATCAGTGCCACTGAGACACAAATCTGCAATATAAAAAAAAGTTATGAGTCGTTAAACACACGTTTTGCATGTATTAGTTGAAGAGAAATATCTAAATGAATCAATCGAGATTTAAGCTCTCTAAATTCTCATAAAACCAAACGAACACATTAATATTTATTGTTTGCAAACATTGTATGTTATTTTTACCTTTATACCAAGCATTCCTGCTGTAAAAATGGACTGTTTGCGTGTTTCGAAAGAATATACCAGAAACAAAAAATCTGTTCGACGCCGGAAGTCATGAACCAATGTTGCAATAATGGGATGATGTCAAAATTCTACGACGACATGATACGAAAAAGGTTTCATGGCTTAAAAATAACTCATCGTGTCGACTAAAACTATGATGGCAAGTCATTTTCACCAGAGCATGACGCCAACAATTATGTAGATTTGTCGACTTAGATCATGTCGACCAAATATATTTTCGGGAAAAGCCGGAAACATTTACGTCGAAACTTCAACTTAATGTCGTTATGACGAGTAGATTTAAGGTGGGAAAAGCTACAAAACTATGTCGACATACCATGTTATTTCACAGTAAGTTGATATAAATTATTCCGGCATGACCACATTATTGGGGTGTACCATATACGTTTCCGTACTTAATGACTACCTGTTCGACATACTACGTGACGATCACGTTGCATAGTGCATTTAAATAGACCAATTTCGCATTACTACGACTGTTGCTATTTTTAGATATAACGTGACGCGTCGAATTTCAGAACAAGGCTGAACTTTCTTTAGTGGAGGATACCGATGTTATTATATCAGTTGATTATTATTGTTAACTTTCGGAATATTCATCAGCACTGACACTGGTTACAATAACGTCAAACATATGCATACAGACATGTGTTTAGTAAAAAAATTTATAAGTAATACTATGAACATTAAACATTCTAACATCTTACTAATAGTTCAATGACATAATATTTAGTACAATTAGTGTATCTTTAAAAACATTCTTTCAT
Source organism: Dreissena polymorpha (assembly GCF_020536995.1). Lineage (NCBI taxonomy): Eukaryota > Metazoa > Mollusca > Bivalvia > Myida > Dreissenidae > Dreissena > Dreissena polymorpha. The sequence continues at coordinate 72,866,393 of NC_068356.1, forward strand.
CTATATAAAAATACCCAAGTTACCCAAGGCAATCAGAGTAATGGTGGTCTAAAGACTCGGCATCGATAATTAAACAAAACAAAGATATACAATAGCTGTTTTATACTGTAACATAATAAAGCGTTGGGATGACAATGCATACACAAGTCCGATGAAGTGTTCATTTTGATTTAATTCTACTAATTAACAAGTCCACACAATTTCCAATTAATTAGATACATTCAGTAACTCTCAAGATCGTAAAATATTGAAGTCAAATAATAAAAAGTATGGCGGACGGCCAGAACCTTACGGGCCTGCCCGCGATTCACAATTACAATGAGAGCACCGACCCTAAATTCTACCGATGATACTAGTAATACATATGACTTTTTTGTAAAGCGCCTTTGAACGCACAATACTGTATGAAAAGGGCGCTATATAAATGTGGTATTATTTATACATGATTTAATCCGATGTAAATGCTAGCCAAATCTCTACAAAACACAATCTGACTCTTTTTCTACTAAATGGTTGCCTATGGATCTGGTAGCTACAATAAACTTGTTGATAATGGAAATGACCTACAATATCGTAACATTTTATTATGTAGTGGGTCGACTTTTGTTTGGTTTATAGCTTTATTCGATTTTCTTTATTGTACTTTGAACTCTGGTCGCTCGCTGTTATGTATGATCTTTTATATACCGACAAGGGGTTTAATTTAATCATGCAAAACTGTCTTTACATTTGAAGTCTGTTATACAATAATGTTTACATTTGCACTATTGTCGGTAGATGTCGACCGATTATAATCCATGTATTACGTTACAATACAATACATAGCAATACATGTATATAACTATATTTCTCAACGGTATGGGTGTGTTGATGTGTGATGTTTTTTATGATCGATCTTTATAGGACTAGGCCCTATTTAATGACGGAGTTTTCTTTTACCGACACCCGCTAAATAGTTAAATGTTTAGCATTACATTTTTTTAATATTTAAAACTAACAGTTTATATAGAGCTTTAATAGGTATCCGGACTTTCGTTCCCACGGACAATCGTTCTTAAGCAAATTTTGACAATGCACTAGTTCGTTCCTACGTTGTTTTTACTACCAGGACATTCGTTCAAACGTTATTTTGACAACCCAGAAAATCGTTCTAGCATTATTTTGACAGTCCAAATATTCTTTCCTACATAATGTTTACAACCCGGACATTCGTTTCTACATAATTTTTTTCATCCGGACATTGATTCCTACACTTAAAGGCAATACCTTAACTGGGGGAAACAATACGTACATGTATATATAGAAAAGGGCCATACATTCAAATTCAACTACAACATGGAACTTTAAACAAACGAACGCGATCGGCCTGTCTTATGCTTCGAGGGTCACTCGTACGCTAAGAAACACCAGTCTAAGTCTACAAAACGGTGACCATGCAGTTAAAGTCTCCCCGATTTCCGCAAGGTTTCGCATATAACAGATATCAGTGTTGTCGATATATTCGAATAATTGTTAACGTTATCATACTCATGCTCACGAAATATTTTTAAAACTTAATAAGAATAATATATAAATATGAAAAGCACACTATTTTACTAATGACACATTAAACAATTCTGGGTTGTCAATATAATTAAGGAATTATTGTCTGGATTGTCAAAATAACGAACGAACGATTGTCCGTGTTGTCAAAACAACGTAGGAACGAACGTCCATCTGTGTCAAAATTAGCGTAGGAACGATGTCCGTCATTCATTTTATAATTATGATTAAACTGGCTAATATCTATTCAGTATATATAGTTTCTGACAATCTGTAAGGAAAAGAGTACATTCAATTTGAGTATTTGGTGTTTAATTAATCCTAGAAAGGACTACGCAATACTTCTACCGGGAGAAGACATGAAGTTATCATATATTGTGTTTATTGACCAGACATCTACGTGTGGTTTATGACAACTTGTTGTTATTTAGTATTTGACGGCACAGTATCTGATCACAACGAGATATATAGAATCTTGCATGAGTGGTCGTTTGTATTGAATTTATTAAACGAGTCATCTAAATAAAGATAAAAACGAGGATTTTAATATACGTAAATTAATAAATACAATTAATAAAACGACACATAACTCCAAAAAGTTAACCTCATTTTTTTACATTTTCATTTATATCATAAACACCGCGGGCGCCAGGTGTACATATACTGTACCCCAGGGTGTGAAAATAAACTGGACAAAAGCCTAGCGTGAGGGTGGTTTTGAAAAAAATCAGTATATTTTTTTTAAAAGCATGGAAAGCCTACCTACAAATTGGCATGTAGTACAGTGAAATGATGCTGATAAGGAAAATAATTAATTAAATTATATTTGGATATGTGCCCATTAGGGGTGCGCTACCTTAATAAAATCAATACAAAATGACCACGAAACTAAGATTCTTTTTATAACATGACCACAAATTTTCTCTTTATTTTATGCTCTTTTCATCGTTTATTCACATTGTGAAAGAGTTGAACTGAAGAAATTCGCTGGAATAATGACGTCATTTCGTTACAAAAATGACGTCATTTCCAGTTATATAACTAGTGTAATAACACCCGTGTAATAAACAAAATTGAGCATTACGTTATTTCACTCCTGGAGCGTAGGTAATGTTATAAAATTCGTTTGTAGTGGCAATAAAACCACAGATCTATCAATAAACAAGATAATTGATCAATCTTTGATAAAACACCGCGATAAAAATGCTCACGCGAAGAGTGTAAAATTGCATGTCAACAATTAAATACATAAAACACTTATATTAATTAAGAACATTTATTTAGTACATAAATACTTAAAATGGGAATTATATATTAATTCTAATTCTGACAATTTCATCTTGAGTTGACAATATTATTACGTCGACGAAAGTTTTATAGAGTGAATGATTTAAATCAAATGCGGCGTTGCGTGGCACTATTAGCATTTGATACACGTTCAGCCTCGTTCTGATATTCTGCGAGTCACGTGACTTCGCCCTCTTGTCAATTTCGGCGTATTGTGAAAAGGATCTAAAATGTACTCAAGTGAGTACAAGTTTAAATAATGATTTGTTTATTGCTGTTTACGATCCATTCAAAATCTTTCCATTGAACATAATATTCAAATTTGTATATCAATTTGTGAATAACTGATATCTCATTGCCAAATTTACTTATGACTATAGCTGTTCTCAAGCCACCGAGCGTATATTGATAGGAGATGAATCGAGTACTTGACCCTTACTGTAGTAAATTCAATCTTATGCAAAAAGTTATCATCCGATTTTATTGGTTTATACGTTATCTTATTGCTTATTAATTCCTCTTTAAAAAATATAACTTTACGTATATTCCCGTTGGTATTATTGGATTTATAGCGAGTTAAACAAAAGAAATAAACATTTTATGTTCAACCACCCGACGATCAAAATGTACAACCTCGGCGCTTCGATGTACGTTAATTATAAAAGGTCGATAGTTACGGTCAAGTGACTGATACTGTTTATATCACACTTTACAGCATATTCATTCAAGCCAAGTGGATAAACTCTACGTTCAGAGGATATACGTCGTGGTCTCAAAATGAACGGCACAAGGTAGGACTGTGTTGCCTGTTTATGATTTTAACCATTAGTAATACATATATAATTATCGTTATTAATTATTATCATAAGAATCTTCTGTTTTTATTTATTTTATTATGATTGTAATAATACATATTATTATGAATTTTATTATAATCTGTACACAATAAATAAACATTAATAAAGAATAATAGTTGTAGTTGGGCCTTTTCACAGATTTTGGCACGTATTGAAGTTTGTCATTAAATGCTTTATATTGATAAATTAAAACATTAGACCAAAAATTCTCCAGTAACAGAACTACAAGAATACAATTTAAAAAAAGAAAAGAAAAAAAAAGTAATCCGCAACAGGGCTCGAACCAATTACCCCCGGAGTCCTGAAGTAAAAAGTCTTTCGTTTGAAACACTCGACTACCCGTGCTCATGTTATGAAGTGATGCATTTTTTACTTTATATATTCAATCCTCGAAGTTTCACAAAATATAACGACAACAACAGAACTTTCCAAATTATTCAATCGTTTCGCGTTGCAACGCTTTATAATTTTCAGGTTTTCAAATCGTCAAAAACATACATATAATTGATATTTTAGAGCATGGTTCATGTTCAGTAGTACTATTTCCTCACAGCTATCATAACTAAAACGAAAATTTGCGAATCTGAAACTACTTTTTTAAATTTTGTCAATTAAACAAAACGTGAAAGGGCCCATTTAAATATAACAGCAAATAATACGCGAAAATAAAAACAAAATATGTATTTTTAGATCATTATAAATAAACATGACAAAATAAAAATACGGAAAGTAAATCATTTATTTCTTTTTATCACATGCCATACCCTGTTTCCCATGTAATATAACCATTACATATATTTTTATCTTACACATGTGTAATATACTTTGTAAGCGTTTTTATTGGCTTATTTTCGTTCGACTGAGCAATCGCATTTTGTTACTTTGCTGAAATGACGTTGCAACGTCAAATGACGTCACGTAATGTAAACAACATTCGGGATTTATCATTATGTTTGCGTAAATATTTATTTAATTTGCTCATTTAAAAAAATGTGATAAAAAAGATCTGACACTCGTTGTCATTTCCTACCATATTTTATTAAACTCGTCCAGGAAATTCGTAAGTAAGCTCGCAAAAGGCTCGCTTACTAACTAAATTCCTGAACTCGTTTAATAACACATGGTATGATATGACAACTCGTGCCAGATCCTATATATATCGTTTTATATTGTTCTCATTTATATTATAAACCAAAACGTGTTATTCGTCTCTTTGCTTGTCGAGTGTCAACCTTAATGGCGACAAGCGACTTTTAAGCAAAGCAAGATGCGACACGCGACATTTCAAACGAGTAGCGACCATATATGGCGCACATATCGTGCATTGTCGTCTTTCGACTTAAACTCATTGCGCACGACATATGCCATCCAGAGCGACGCTCGACATTTGCTTAATAAATGTTTTCAAATGTCGCGCGTCGCTCAGGATGAAAAACTTTCGATTGCCGAGCGTCGGCCATGAAATGATTACACTAAAAGCGGCTCCAAGTTAAACATCATAAAGCAAAAATTATCCAAAAGCAAAAATTACAGATAAAATAATCAAAACAGCCTCACGTTGCGTTTAAAACGGCCATACAGATGGTTATAATTTATTGAATTATTATTAATGGTATTTTTCATTATTTTACCATGTGATTAAATAAAATAAACGACGAGGAATGCTTTTCATTATAATACAAATTTAAAATCACCTACTTACATAGGAGTCAATGGTTAAAAGATGTTAGTGCTTGCAGTAAGTGATTGAATCGGATTTGAGAATTAAATGATATTTACATGGTGTATTTGCATGCCGAGTGCTCAAAAAATTATCATACAATCTATAAATAAAAACGAAAACAACAAACAACCTATTGCGCATACGATCACACGATTACAAATTGAAATGACAGCTTATTATAACATGTTTGTAAGCGATACAAGTTCACACATTTGCATCTCTGATTTCGTTTGCACTTAGAAACAATATGCAAATTCAGAGTGTTTGAATGAAATTTGCATAATTGATACATCGTTTTTTTATGCTTTTTGCTGACTGCCTCGTGAAAACTATGAAAACAGGAAGTACTTAAAACAATATAATATAAAAATCAATATAAGCTCTATTTATTGAAACCAAATCACTATACAACGTATTAACGCATTAACGTTACGAGGCAATTTTAAACGTTTACTAATAAGAAACAAAAATGAATACTCGTATTGCGAGACGTCTTGTTCTCTGAATCCGACTAAAATAAATAGTAGTAGTAGTAGTAGTAGTAGTAGTAGTAGTAGTAGTAGTAGTAGTAGTGTAGTAGTAGTAGCACCAGTAGCAGTAGCAGCAGCAGTAGTAGTAGTAGTAGAAGTAGAAGTAGTTAGAGAACAGAGGGGGTGGGTAATTACGAGACCATCAAGAATGCGACGGCCGAGCCGAAACAGGTATTTTTCCATATTATACACTTTATTTCTTATTTTTTAATTTTTAAAAGCCGCTCACGTTACTGTCATTTCATTAACCCATTTATGCCTAGTGGACTCTCCCATCCTTCTAAATTGGATCAATTTATTTCCAAAATTAGGGATGTCTAGTATATTTATTTCTATATTTAGAATACTTCTTACAGAAATTCCTTTAAGCAAACAGCGCAGACCAAGATGAGACGCCGCATCATGCGGCGTCTCATCTGGGTCTACGCTGTTTGCCAAGGCCTTTTTCTAGACTCTAGGCATAAATGGGTTAAGGTAGTGATAGGCGTTTATTTCGTATTTATTATTCGTTGTATATGTCGACTTTCCTCGCCGCGAAATTTCTTAGCGGAAGCTATAATTATGTGATCCTGATTAGAAAATTCGTTGCGAGTAAAGTCGACATATTGAGCGAATATTAATACTTATTAGTCGCCACTTATGTTCTTGATGATATGGCTGGAAAGTAGCGGCATTAAAAAAAATGAATACAAGTTATAAAGGATGTGTCAAAGGAATTTCTGTAAGAAATATTCTAAATATAGTAAATAAGTATACTAGGACATTGCTAATTTTGGAAATACATTGATCCAATTTAGAAGGATGGGAGAGTCCACTAGACTTAAATGGGTTTAAAGAATGTATTTTTATTTGTAGAGCATATACACGTGTCTGCTACGCATAAATTCATTGAAGGTACATATCGTTCACCGCATTTTATAGTAGATATAATTATTTGAATCCAATATTCTGCAACGATTAAAAACTTTAGAACCGTTAATAAACTACTGCGTGTGCATCGAAGCGACGCCAAAGCCTCATTACGTTTAATATGATATTAACTCTTGGCAGTTATTAAAGTGCGACGCATGGATCTTTCATTTAATTGATGTTGCCTTTGTAAATGAAATGCTTACTTTCACTTTCAAAAATTTAAACAACAAAACTGAAAATTATCCTATACTTTAGACACCAATGTATCTTACTATATATGTATGCTGACACAATATTCATACGAATGACGAATGACAAACGGGCCCAGCGCGTTCTGCAATGATAAAGTATTGCCAAGCTTTTCACATAGAAAATAAAAAGAAGTATATTGTGCAGATTCATTGCAGCAGACTTACGTTATAAGCTATATCAGTTAAATACTAAACATGACATGCAATAATTGTTTCGCGTGTTTTGATTTAGATTTCTTCAAGTCAGGGTAGAAAAAAATTCTATCATCGGGCCACTTAATGGTTTAAAAAAAACACTGAATCCTCTCAGAAAAAAAAACGTTTGATCGGACCAACAAGGACCAACAATAAATATTTATCTGACAAACTTTGAAAATATTAGCGTACTATATTTTTTAAACGAACGCGTAACGTCGAAAATAATAAACGATCATCTGCATTTTATCTAATATTTGACTCTTATATATAGAACTTAAAAATTACATTCCGTAATGACTTATATTTGAAACGAAATCCAACTGTACATGTAAGCATAAACATGCACATACCTATAATTTTACATTGTTGAACTCATTCAATGCATTTATATCAGTTAAACGTTATGTATATAATTGAAAATTAATGGGAAACTCAAATCAGTATCAACATTTCTATGTATTGCATTATTACAATATTTTATATATTATGCATGCTATATAATAACATTATTATAAAAGTATGTCTCTTTTTTTGTCACGTTGGGAATTATAAGTTTATATATTGTATGACATGTGAAAGATGTTGTTGACGATACATTTTGTCAATGTCTGCTCTGCTTTGTTTATATCCTAAATTCACTTAGGCGTTAATGTTTTTAGTTGTTCGCTTGCGAACAATTTAGGTTCATACCACGCGTTTCAAACAAGTTTTCTTAGTTACGATCCGGAAAGCTGCCGCATTCGCGCCGCTGCGCCGACAAATAGTTGTATAATTTATGCTAGAGGTTTGAGTTCTTCAACTATATTCAGTCACAAATGAAAACATAATATGAATATCGTGTTAAATGGAATATTTTTTAACGGAGCGTATATATAAAAGAATCAATAAATAATGTTTGAATTATACGTGTCGCGGAAGAGAATTGCATGAATGATTAAAATAGTCCACTATATGCTGCGTCTAAATCACGTGATATTTTTGCTCAGATGCGGGAAAATGAAACTACTGCTTATCAACAAGTATAGTGGGGTGCCCAATACACTTTCACGAGTCTGTTGCGTTACCTCGTTGATAGTGCTTGCTACTACAGCGGGGTTAACATTGATATGTCTGGGAAACGTTCTTTTGTTCTGAACAGATTGCGGCGATCATTTGTATTCATGGTGCTAGCAACGTAATATCATAAGGTTAAGTTTTTTTATGTTCACTGTTCTCAATTCATAAAACGTTGAACATGAGTTAACCCATAACTACAGGCATAGTATTGACAACAACAAAAATGCTTTATAATCGCTAAAACCGAACATAAAAAACAACTTAATATAAAAAGAAATATCTTTTAAAAGATAGTCTGCGTAAATGTTGACTTTGAAATAAAATTTGAAATTTGCGTTTCTAAATAATACAATTGAAAAAAATTCACTATTTGTTTTTTACACTTGTAAATAAATGAAATGTGTGTTACGTCTTAAATTATGCAAAAGCGAACAGCTTTAGTGCCTTCAGCGCTTTGATGTTGTTTATGCATTGCATACACTATTGCAAGTGGGTGTTGACTGCACACGCACTGTTTCTTACTTTTCCAGCACTGAATCTTTTACCAAGAGCCGGTCAGGCAGTAGCCGAGTGCTCGTGTTCCTCGTGGTGTTATTCGCACTGACAACTGTGGCATTGGCAGTGGTGGTAGCACTGACCGTGCTGAAGGTCAAGGACATAGGTAAACCATTTCAATTTTATTCCATGTCGAGGAATGACTCTATTTCTACGTAACACAGCTTAAATACAGTTATGCTGCTTAAATTGTTTACATGTAAACGTTTTTGTTATGAAATATTTATAGCTAGACACGATACACCACTATCTTACCTCCATAAGCAGTAATTATTCGCTTGGATTATTTCCTATAGTGGCTGTCGGTTGTGTTTGTTCATGTATTATTAAGTTGTATGACGCCTTAACAGTATTAGTTGAGTGGTACGCGTGAATCAATTTAATTCTATTCCAATATAGAAATTTATAAAGGATCATATCGGAAATTTAATGTATTCATGCATACAGGTCAATATCAGGTTAATATTGGTTACATTGAATATACAACAAAATGTTGTTGTTTACGCAACGCCGTTTCAGAAAATCGTTTCTATTTTTCTGTAAATTAAAAAAAGTTATACAATTACCCAAATTATTAGAAAAGGTCAGTACTTCATTACGTTTCTTGTATTAAATTTCCAGAGAATCTAGTTCCTGTCGCTACAGAACCACCATCAACAGCGGAAAGTATTGGTTAAATTGGTATATATATATATATATATATATATATATATATATATATATATATATATATATATATATATATATATATATATTGTTAAATTAAAATCTTATATAAATATGCATGCATGCAATCTTTAAATTTGATTTGTTGTAATGTTGCTCAATATATTAAATATACTTATTCATTCATTAATATGTCCATTGGACAAAATTTACATGTGACTGCATGTGTTTACGGTCGCAATTAAACTTGAACAATAAGCAGTCTTTTCTAACATTATACGATCAACTAAATATTCTTATCCAAATCAAACGTGTTTGCATACAAGCGTTGTGTGTTTCATACATGTGTAAAACTATTCTTGTTTGAAATAAATACGTTTTAACTAACTAAAATATTGTTTTACAAAACAAGATAAAGTTGGCTCAGTAAATTAGTTTTTCTCAACTTACGCTTTTGTATAAGTTGCCAAAACGATGACAAGATATATTGAGGTATGGAACTTTTTCCATTTTCGTAAATAAACAAACATTTTCAGTCCTGGTGGAGTGTTTTCCATACATTTTTAACATAAGGACTATTTTGCCATGACTATAATCCTATTTAAAATGCCGTTTTGGAAGAGCACACAATTTACAAGAACTCATAATAAATATTGATGCAATTTTGACAACATACAATATTTTTTTATCAAAATGTTGGTAAATGAATCGTATATTGCGTTTATTTAATTACGCTGACATGAATAAGTTTTGAGCAAACTTGCCGTCAAGTTAAGGTAAGCATAGTACTATACTTGCACGTTTTGCAAACTTTGTCTTTTCAGCGGAATCGGATATATGCCTGACAGAGGGCTGCGTTATGGCGGGTGTGTAGAATACCAACATCAAATATAACCGGAACAATAAGACAGACCTTTGTTCTTTTAACCTTTTTGTAGATGTAAAATATATAGTCCCCAATATGTTATTAGCTCCACTCTTCTTATACTGATTTGCGTATTTGGCTTAACTTTTCACAGTTGAATATCATTAATTCGTAGTTGATTGTAAAGTGATGAATTTGTTTCTGTAAGTCATTTTTTTGGTCAAATTATTGAGTAAATTTGAATTATTATGGAAGCAACTGAAAGTTTGATTAATCTGTGTCCATACTTGTTTAATGATGACATCAGTATCTTTGACTTATCTAGTTACATATATCTTTTCTGCCAATGAAAATGGACGTCTATCGTATGTTCTAAACAATTTATGTATTTAGCCGCCAGGTTGCGTGGCGCCATGGATACTAAGGTGAACCCATGTGATGACTTTTTCAACTTCGCGTGCGGTACGTGGATCCAAAAGCACGTGATACCAGAGGACAAGAGTTCGTTTGGCACTTTCACCCAACTTGGGGATGACGTAAATGTCATAGTAAAAGGTGTGAGTACTTTATTTATTTACGAAATACGACGAATGCATTGACCTTACCCTAATAGTAGCTTCAACTTAACGTTAATTATGTCACCACCTTGACATGTCGTAATTATTTAGTTATTTCACGCTAAGGAAAAATAATTCGTATGCATTCACATCAAACCATTCACTTGACCGAAAGTTCAGTGGCGTATTCGATATTTATAACACATGCTAGTATGCAAACTGGAATATGTATTATGTTAAAGACTTTATTTCGAGACGATGCTTACACTCATATGAACAATGTAAACAAATTAAGTTCTTTAAATATTTCTTTTGCATAATTTCACTATAAACCGCCTTAAAAAGTCAACATAAACTGTGTAATGAAATTTTCATTGCAAATGTCGTTTGTTATCAAATGTAACGTTCAAAATGCTATACAATCTTACGGAATGTCTGGTTTAACTACAGTTGTGTTTACATTTGTGAACAGTTTTCGCAATATTTTAGAGCTGTGAATTAAAGGGGCATTTTCACGTTTGGGTAAATTGACAATATTGACAAAAATTGTTTCAGATTTGCAAATTTTCGTTTTAGTTATGATATTTGTGAGGAAACAGTAATACTGGACATTTACAATGCTCTAAAATAGCCAGTATATGCATCTTTTGACAATTTAAAAATAGGAAAATTATAAAGCGTAAAATAAATAAAGTATAAATACATCTGTCATTGTATCCGGAAGGATGGTAGAGTGGCCTAAGAAGTAGACTTTTTTACTCCAGGAGGACTTCAGAAGTCAGTGGTCCGAGCCCTGTTGAGGGTTACCTTTTTTCTTTTTTAGTTTTATTCTTGATTTTTTACTGGAGCTTTATCAATATAAAGCATTAATGACAAACTTCAAAACATGCCAAAATCTGTGAAATGGCCACTTTAATGTGATGTTCTGCTAACAAATCAGGCTGGGAGTTTAGAATTGGCACACATGGCCGACCACGGATAAAGCTATTTATTCATGTGTTAATACTTTTTATTGTGTTCGAAAATTATATGTAAAAATATATAGTTGTAAATGATAGTGTTTTCCTACAGTAGCATATTTCATTCTTCAAAGCAAAATAAAAGAAATTCATTGTTGATAAGAGGCTTGAAAAATATTTATATTGAGAGAATTATAAAGAAGAAGAATTTTCAGAATTCGTAATTATTTTAGCTGGGCGAAAAAACATTATCGTGTTGCTATGATTTAAACATTTGTGTTCTAAATCGACACTACGGTATTTTAACAGTGTTGATGGAACTATCGAAAAATCGCAAATTTATATCACCTAGAAGTGTAACTATCAACCATCTGTTTTAAGCGCCTTCCAAACCTTCAGATATGAACGAAACGAATATGAGAGGAAAAAATAATCAGTTTCATTTTAAGTTCTTACAATAATAAGTTCTTACCGAGACAGTTCGCGTTTTTTTACAGGTGTTCTTGAAGTCGCCGACAAGCACGACGACCCGGAAGTGGTCACAAAGGCAAGAAAGTACTACAAGGCATGTTTTGACGAAAGTAAGACTAACATAAAAATAAAGTTTGTGCTTCTTTCTGGATATTTGTTCTGACAAATTCTTTTTGGTGACGGTCTGTCCTTCCGTCAGTGCGTTTGTCTTTTTGTCTACCAGTATGTCCGTCTAAACGTCTGTGTAACCGTCCGTCACACCGTCCGTCAAACAGTCTTTCTTACAAAACATATATATACCATCCAAATAACTGGGAAATCAAAAAGGAAAGGTGCAAGCCACGTGCTGGTGTTGTTGTTTTTTTCGTTCCAATCAGATAGTTTCCAACGGAAAAAAATC